>NC_079447.1:31352600-31652600 GCF_903798145.1 Danio aesculapii | reverse complement strand
TTTATTGCAGCTGTGGGTATTTGTAGTATCGAGGGTGTTATTTGCTGGCCCAGAGGTGTTTTTCTAAGCTTATGAATGCTCTGATACATAGGTACTAATTTATATTTGATGTTTAAAAATGTCAATAAAATAATAAATACTGTTTCAAGAATAAAATATTGGCTTACTTTAACAAAATCCTCTCATGCCTTAGAATTTCATCTGTCAATTCATCTGTCAATTTCATCAGTTCTGTATTTGTTTTTATTCCAGCAGTTTACTATCAGTAACCATCAATGAAACAATAAATTGTTAGACTTTAAAAGAACTGAGCCTTTGTCAAAATTAAAACCAAATTCAGGGTAATACAGCATTAATACAGCAATTATTATATTATTACATTTTGAAGTCTCCATCTTGGATCCAACTTTTGTTTTTTCAATTGGAAGAGGGTCATGTGACACATCAAACTTATTGGGAATTTCACAAGAAAAACAATGGTGTGCTTGGTTTTAACGTAACTTTATTCTTTCATGAGCCCCCTCACATATACTAAAGTGCCACAAACAGGACGTTAATATCACTAACCATTCCCATTTTATTAAGGTGTATCCACAGAAATGGCCCACCCTGTATTGTATTGTATTATATTATATTATATTATATTATATTATATTATATTATATTATATTATATTATATTATATTATATTATATTATATTATATTATATTATATTATATTATATTATCCTTTTCCTTCTGCTTAGTCTCTATTTCAGGGGACACCAAAGCGAAATAAACTGCCAACTAATTCAGCATATGTTTTACACAGTGGATGGATGCCCTTCCAGCTGCAACCCAGTACTGGGAAATATATTATGTTATGTTATGTTATGTTATATTATATTATAACTACTACTGCAAATATTACTACTCTTAGAACATAAACCACATTATGAAATATTACATTTATGAGTTATTAATATTATTGTTCCCCTTCATGGGAACTACAACGTGTGTCTGAAACAGACTATGGGAGATTACTAGACGACCAATCACTCTGAAGAGAAAGCAAAAGGGCCAATAAAATGCCAAATTAATTGGCAGAGCTCGGCTCTGCAGGTGCCAGTTAGTAATCATTAAGGAAGTATATCTGCTGGTGTCCATGGAGTGAGCATTCAGATTTTGCCAGCTGAAGAACCGATCTGGAGACTCAGCTGCTGTGGCAGTGGAGGTACATGTCTCCGTTCCCTATTCGGGGAACGTGGGTTACATTCGTAACCAGGACGTTCCTCTTCATAGGAACTACAATTTGTGTCTGGAACAGACTATGGGAGATCACTAGACGACCAATCGCTCTTCAGAGTGATTGGTCGTCTAGCAATCTCCCATAGTCTGTTCCAGACACTCGTCTCCGTTCCCTATTCAAGGAACGTGGGTTACGTTTGTTACCAGGATGTTATTAAACATTACCACTACTTAGGAAAAAAAACAATCGAACATATTAAATATTAATATTGTTATTCATCATCATTTTCATTATTAAGCAGTGCTTTAATTAAACAAATAACAATTATCAACACAATTTATACATATCAAATATAATAATTGTCAGTGATAAACTTGCATAATTTATTTAAAAAATACCTAATTCATAAGGAATCATTGTAGTGATGTTTTATTTTAAGCATTATTTTTGTTGTTGTTGTTCTTAAGTGACCTTTCTGAAAGTAAGCACTTAAGCACACATCTTTAGATCAGCAGATTTTTCACTTTTGTCCAGTCAAATCTAGTCTCTAATTCAATCATTTCAGACTGCTTGGAAGAGGAAAATAAGACACTGACTTGAGTTGAGAAAAGCGTAAATGGAAGTTTATGCATGTCAATACTAATTTGATGAAGACGGGCTTTCACTTGCTTCTCACCTTTTAAATTTGCCACGGCTTTCAATGCCGCATTTATTAAAGACAGGACCTATTTGGTTTTCTTGATTTACACTTTTAAAAAGACAACATTTTACGAGACTTTCTGCATACAGAAGGTTGTGTCAGGGCTTGTTTTGTGAGCTGCGAAAGGCTTCAGTGCTGGCTAGAAAAAGTGAGAACCGGCCTTTGAGCGAAGCCTCCAAGAAAAATAAAAAAACACCCATTTCTCAAGCTTTCGGTCAAAAACACAGGTTCAGCAGAGAGGAGGATGGCATCTCGCCCAAGTCAGTCAGGTTATCAGAGGCCACTGCCACCCAAACAAGCAGGCTATGGTTGCCCAATGCTGCATAATACCATGAAATTAAACAAAAACAAATATCAGACCACTACGGAACTTAGTCAAGACACAACACAACGGAAAGAAGCCAAAACACAACAGATACAAACCACAACACAACAGAAGCAGGCCAAAACACAACAGATTCAAACCACAACACAACAGAAACAAGCCAAATAACAATGAATCAAGAATCACATCAAAACATAATTGAATTTAAAAAGCAAATGGAATTACTACAATACAATATCATGATCATGATATAAGTCATATCCTAATGATATATATTCTAATTTAATAAACATTTCTTTAAATTCATTCAATTAATTGTTCGTTTACTTATAGACCATGTGTAAAAGACTATTTCTTTTTACAGTTTAAAATATATACTCAGAAATATATTCATTAATGTGTGATCATTTCTCATTTATTTAGAACTTCAGCGCAAAAAAATGTAGAAATACAAAATAAATATTAATTAAATATAAAACAGTTTTCAAAAAAGAAAGATTGCTAATTAAAATGCAAAATGTATTTCATTTAAAACGTTTCACTGTGAAGATTTCAACTCTCACGATGTTGTTATACATTTTTATGTTTGCATCGCTGTATTGGGTGTACTATTTTGCTCATATAAATTATGATATGTATCACCATTAACAATGCATTTTGTGACACCACAAAATAAATCATAGAGAGTAAAAGGAAATGATAGAAATTGAATTATGTCCATACAATATTCAGTATATCATCATATAGCACAGTCCTAATAGTTCCCACTACAAATACCGTTAAAAAACTATTTCTGTCATGACAACTCTAGATTTAGTACAGTAATAAATATGCACAGTCAATCCTGACATCGTTCATACCCCTGGCAAATTCTGACTTCAAGTTTTTGTTCAAATGTAAATAAAAGCTGAGAAATATTTTTTCCACAATGATGTCTCTTGTACATCATCTTATTATTTTCTGGGAAAAATTTGCTGGTTGAATAAAAGTAACTTTAAGAATTTGCCAGGCGCATGAATAATTTCAGCCTTTTCTGTACACAAAAAAAATGACGTTTGCTGCTTGTTCAAATTACTTATTTAAAATGAGCTAAAAAGACACAATTGTTTGTGGGGGGACAACTTAATTGTTTTATGTTCAATCCACTTACATTTTTTAAAAGAATCAGCTTAATTCCTATATGTTGTTTATGTTTACAGTGTATAGCAATGTTTATGTGTTTGGCCCTGGCAGCATAGACCTGCTAGGCTGGTGCTGATTTAATTATTGGTGCAGTGCAAGTACCGAGACTTGCTAATGTACTGGCAGCACATTCACAGACATGCTGTCTGAGAATATAACATATTGCTGCGGCAAACATGACATAAATGTAACCACTAGCAGATCTGTTGCTGTTGTCTCAGCAGACAATCACCTGCACCCTGTAGTTGAAAGCAGATTGAATAGGACCTATTAGCCTGCGCATCAAATAGTCTTATGACAATTTTGTACTACAAAGCTTCAAATTTTAACCACCAAATCCAGCAGCTTTTAATGGTTTCCAGTGTCTTTTAGGACGTAAACATTAGGATTTTTTGTTTTAACATGTCACTAATAGAGACCCACAGAATCAATACAGTTTCCATTAAACCCATATAGTTTCCATTATAACCAGTAAAAGCATTACAAACCTATTAGAGCTTGCATTCTGATTTCTATTGTTTGTTTGTTTTTTAGTTTTCAAAAGAGAAGCACAATGGAAACAGGCAAAAACAATGGAATTTAAAAAGCAAATATAACTTCACAACACATCGAAATCGAGCCACAACACAACAGAAATTGTCCTAACCACTTAAAGGCAGTTGGTCTGCGGAAATTGGCATTTGCTTCTATATGTTTGCACTAAACAAATATGCACGTTTGCACAGTTTCTATTGTTATATGGCTTTCTTATGCGAGTATCGGTTTCTTTCTCTTGTGATGCGGGTTCATTTCATTGTGGCGATTCAGTTGCGTTTCTATTTTCTTTTTACATTTCATTGGTGTTCTGAACTGTTGGGCCACCGTAGTAGGCACCAGGCACAGGAAGCACCAGATGGTGGAGGCTGGGATGACGAGTTAAACCGAAAAGGTCAGGAAGTGAACGGAGGAACAGGAAAAGACACAGGATCTTCTTTTTGAGCATCTGTATTTTTTTACAAATTGGATGGCTTTGGCCAACCAAAGCTTAGCAGCCTTTTCCGATGAGTGACAAGCGAGAGGAGGAAAGTTGACATTGTTGAAGTATGAATTTCACCGTTTGTATTTTTTGCAAAACACTAAGTCGGATCAGTCCCTCTTGATTGGCAAGAAGGGCTTGTCCTGCAGTCGACCTGCCGGCAGATGAGGGGGGGTTTATTGGCGAGTCAAGTTCAATTTGTGAAATCTGTTCAACTTAATTCAGAGGATCTCATTCCGAAAACATGCACTAGGATGAAGTTATAATATTTTTGACACATAATACTTGTGATATCCTACTATTGCAAGTACATTGTTCATATGAAAAGGTACAGAGTCCCAACTTATACGTTATCAACAACAGCCATGGACTGTGTGTTAACACAAGTAAATAGCTTGAAGAAACTTTCAAAAAACAGACAGCTATTAACCTGAAATCAGAAGCATAGTTTCGTATGACTTTAAGATAAATAAAACAAACAATATACAGCATCGAATATATCTTTAACTTTTGAAATACAAGTCAAAGACTTTATAGGGGGTTTTAACAATCAGATATATTCTCTTTATTCCAGAAACTAGATCTAATAGTACAAAAGACAGACAAACCAAAACAACCACACAATATACATTAAAAAAGACAGTTATGCCAATATTTAATCAAAGGTATTTTTATGTAGAATTTTTTTTTATAATGAATAAACAGGGAGCTTGATGAGTAAATTGAACCACAATTATTTCAAAAACGTCAGGCCACCAATATAATAATGAAAGTTTTTGAACTGGTTTTGTAGCTTATTACAATTTTTTTCAGTAATAAACTCACTTTGCTGCAGGCAATTAATTGTTAACATATCATTTTATAATGACTTTTCATTCTGTTACAACTGAATCATCACTATAATAAACTTTATAGTGCCTTATATATAGATCTTCAGTCCCTTATCCTAACAAATACATTTTTGACTTGATATTTCATATGTTTAGTCAAAGATATAATGGGTAAATCCGGACCACATATGGAAACATTGCAGTTAGGAAAATTATTTCACCCATATATACCAATAAAAATGTTTTTGTTAAAACAAAAGTCATCCCTTAATTTACATTTAACATCATATATGAGAAAAATCCAACACAATCTCACGGCAATTCATAACTTTTTGATTTAGTGGCTAATTCGTATAAATTCGTACAATCTAATTCGTACAATTTAGCACGATTTGCTCATCCCCCAATGACGGTTGGGTTTAGGGGTGGGGTTAGGTGCCACGCCTCCTTTTTAAAATCGTACAATTTCGCATAAATGAACTTGTACAAATTCGTACAAACGAGCCACTAAACTGACAAAACGTAATATACTTATGTTTTCTTGTGAGATCAGGCTGGAAAAATCAAACAGACAGAAAGAAAGAAAGTCAAGCAGTAATAATCTGACATTAATGACAGATTAGCATTAGTCCTCCCAATATACTTAGTGAAAAGAAAATAAGTAGACAACATGTATAAAAATGTCAATGCATCATGCATTTCTCATGACCTGAGAGCAGAGGGAAAAGTTAAAAATCAAAAGATGTTCTGTGTCTGGTCTTGATCCAGACCTAAAGGACTTCTTCCTCCTGCCCTCTCTGAACAGGCTAAAGAGCTCAGAGCTATTGTGACATCTCAGTGATTGATGGGTAAAATAAGAGCCATCCTGTAATAAAAGCAAAGTCCACGCAACAAAAGGCAGGATTTGAAAATCCTAAGTCAATACAGAACATTGATCCCACTGGAGGGATGGAAAAGGAAAAAGAGGATAAACCCTGGAGAGAAAAAAGCAAGAATCCGTCATGAAAGAAGGAATGAAGTATTACGTGAAGAGCCGGTTTATGTGAGTCGGTCATCTGGATAATAGACGAGGCACAGCAGAATCATGCTGACCAGATATTCTATAACCCTCGGACTATAAAATCCAGGTCTGGAATCTATCTGCAATTTTATAGCCGCCCTGTTTCTGCTCTCCGTTGTTTTATCAGTGAAAGGATGATACATTTTTGCGCTCTACCTGCTCACATGCACTTTACCCGAGTGCTGAAATGCTACAGCTGCAATAAATAGCAGTCGTAGCTTTAGGGCCTGTCATCAGCGTTCAGTCTGGTCTCTAGGAGTTCACTGGTTCAAAAACAGTTCTGACCAGTGCACAGACATACAGGGTTCCCACCTTAAGCCAAATGTCAAATTTCCTGACTTTTCCCTGAAGTTTACTGACAAAAAAACCTGCATTTCCATGATCTATAAATAATAGAAAACAGGCAGTTATGCTTTTATATTAATAATATTATGTTCAAATAATAATAATTTAAAATGGTTTTAGCTTGCATATCATTTTACATGAGTTTTAATAGCCACAATGAGAACAACAATGAATAATTTACTTCAGATTTTGAAAAAGTAATGCCTGAAAAAAGTTTGGATGTCTATGAAGTAGGGCTGTGCGATTTAGGGAAAATATCTAATTGCGATTTATTTATTTTTGACAGATATTGCAATTGCGATTTGATTTACGATATAATTTTGTAGTCAAGCTTCAGCTCAATAGTCTGCAAGCCGTGGCAACAATTCTGCGACAGCTCTTAAAAAGGACCTGTTTTTGTTCTCTGTCTGTGAGTTTGAAACCAAAATATTCCCATATTACCAATTTCTTTGATATTAACTCATCTATTAATGCTTCTGAAGCAGCAGACACCATCATCCCACTTCTCCGCGCTTTCCTCTTTGTTTTCTTTTTTTATTATTGTGGCAGTTCCACATAGTTCAGCTGCGCAATTCTGATTGGACAGAACGAAAGTGTGCTCACTCAATTGGCTAGTAAGACTGTCACACACAGACGACATACGTGCATTTACTCTGGGCCAAAGCTCTTAAAATGTACACTACCGGTAATTTTTAATAAATTTTAATCATTTTTAATCCGGTTTTTATCAAAAACACAGTACACAGTGTAAAACTGTGAAATGTTATGGCACTATAAAATAACTGTTCAAAATGATTAAACCTAATAATTTAATCCAGTTATGAAAGATGAATTTTCCGCTTCATTACTCTATTATTAATATTTTATTATCAATGGTAATAGTAATAAAAGCAATTATGACTGGAGTAATAATTTCATTTGAAACTACAAACAAAAAAGCAGTTATTTAAACAATTTGACAACAATTCTAGTATCAAGCTGTAGAACTAAACAATACAAAAATGGTGTATACCAGCAGCCATTAGATATTTAAATAAGGCATAGACTTAAGCAGAGGCGTTTCTGTGACTTGTATATTTGACATTTTTTATATATATATTTTTTGGTGGGTTGACACTTGAAGTGATTGTTTATTTTTTCTTGATTGTTTTTAGTTTTTTTCCCTTGTTTGCTTGTTTTTTGTAAGAGAGTGTTTTGTGTGTTTATGTTTTATGTCTTAATGTCCAATTGTTGTTGTCACTATGTGAGTTTTTTGTGGCACTGTCATGAAATGAAGACTCTTGACTGCAAACCAAATCTACCTTCGATTATAAATAAAGTAACCTAACCTAATATTTTTACTTTAATAAATGCGCCTTAATGAACAGAATCATTTTCTTTAAAAAACATGAAAAAAATATGACCAGTAGTGTATATTATTCTGGCTTATTAGCCATCTTTAACAGGTACAAGTCTGGTCACTGCATTTGACTTAAGTGATTTATAGTTGATGCACAGGAAAGAGATAAAATGGAGTTAAAAAATATCCTAACCATAATAATTGGCATCAAAACAGCACGATAAACAAAGTATAGAAAAATGTATTGTGATAAATGAAAACAGATGAAAAAAATGATTCATTGGATTTATAATTTTTTTTAAGTTAAGTAGTTACAAACTATTTATATGGGTTGAATTTAAACAAACAAATTAAATTTAGTAATGTTCATATTAATTTATTTGCTAAAATCCAGTCCAAATAAATAGTTTGCAACCACTTACCTTAAAAAAAATGTAAATCCAATGAATCAATTTGTCAGTGCATGAATTGAACCAAAAATATCAAACTTCCCTAACTTTCAATGTCTGAATAAATTCCATGATATGTGGGAACCCATAAACAAGTTGGATTTTACCCATCTGTGCATTATAAAAAAAAAATCGACTGGGCAGACTTCACTTGCACCTCACATTCACACAGCCTCAAAATATTAATTTAGAATCTTGATGACTCAAACAAATGCAACAACACCTAAACAGCTTCAGGATCTATGTAACAGCAGCATGTGATCACTGAAGCAGAGCTGCTGCTGGCTGCGGCTTTAAACCAAAATCACACACAAGCGCACATGCATGCACCCGCACAGATGTCTCATTGTTCCTTTAGTCGCTCCTTCTGTGTGCTTAATTAAAGCTGAACTGCGGGAATGTCTTCATGACGCTAAGAAAAAGCACAGTTTTTCCTCTTCTGCTCTTTTATCAGCCTGTTCAGAAAAATCAAGCCTCCCCCTCGATACTTAATCTTTAACAGTGTGCAACAAAAAAAATTGGAGATGAAGATCAGCACATATTCGTGTCACTCTTTCAGACGCACACAGCTGTATTTCATGTTTCATATTTCCTGATGTCTTCATACGCTTTGGCAACACAAACTCGCCTGGAAAGTGACAAAAGATGATTTGATATGAATTATGGCTCACAGAATTCAGCCCATGCTGATGGAAAAATGATCATTTTTTAATCTACAGTTAGTATGTTTCTTAGTCTCGTTCTTTTTACTGTTGTAGCTGTAGCTCATTCAAGACCAGGGTCAACCTGCAGCTTGTCTGGTGGTAAAGGTTATCTTATCAGCTCATGTTCAGTTTGAGTGACCAGCTCAGTGGGTGGACTGGGGTATTTGTAAAGTGATCAGAGCAGCAGAGTTCTAGTTCACAGAGATAACAGAGCATCTGCTGCTCATCCAGTGTGCCCCATGAGTCAGCTAACACTCAGACAGAGCCTGTCTCATATACAACAGAAAACAGCATAACAAGGTGCACTATAAAACAGGTCTGGCTCACACAGGTGTGATGAGGTTATGTGCAACATGCACAGTAAATTAACAATTACAATGTACTGTAAAATTTACAGTAATTTACTGGCAATTTTGGTTGCCAATAAGTTGCTGTAAATTGTACAGTATTTTATATATATATATTTATATACAGTTGAAGTCAGAATTATTAATAATTAAATATTTCCCAAATGATGTTTAACAGAGCAAGGACATTTTCACAGTATGTCTGATCATGTTTTTTCTTCTGCTTCTGGAGAAAGTCTTATTTGTTTTATTTTGGCAAGAATAAAAGCAGGTTTAATTATTTAAAAACCATTTTAAGGACAAAATTATTAGCCCATTTAGGCTAATTGTTTTTTTTTTCAACAGTCTACAGAACAAACCATCATTATAAATAAATTGCTTAATTACCCTAACCAGTAAACCTAATTAACCTAGTTAAGCCTTTAAATGTCACTTTAAGCTGTATAGAAGTGTCTTGAAAAATATCTAAAATATGATTTACTGTGTCGGTGCAATAGCCTAGTGGTTAGCGTGTCGGCATATGGTGCAGTAGCACGTCATATATATATATATATATATATATATATATATATATATATATATATATATATATATATATATATATATATATATATATATATATATATATAAAAGATCAAACCAAAGTTAAAATAAATCAGTTATTAGAGATGAGTTATTATAGCTATTATGTTTAGAAATGTGTTTAAAAAATCTCCACTCCGTTAAACAGAAATTGGGGAAAAAATAAACAGGGAGGCTAATAATTCTGACTTCAACTGTATGTATGTATGTATGTATGTGTATATATATATATATATATATATATATATATATATATATATATATATATATATATACATACATGTGTGTGTATTTATATATATATATATATATGTGTGTGTGTGTGTGTGTGTGTGTGTGTGTGTGCGTGTGTGTGTGTGTGTGTGTGTGTGTGTGTGTGTGTGTGTGTGTGTGTGTGTGTGTGTGTGTGTGTGTGTATCATAGGTGGGTATAGATACATTTTATTAATCTACATTAATTTCGGAAATTTAGATTAATCTAGATTAAAATGGCTCATTTGAATTCTGCCGAAGGCATTCAGAATATGTGTGCTACCCAAATAATAAGGTTTTGAGAACGGGTTTCTCAAGTCAGGTGGCGCATTAGACCAGGGGCTCGTCTCCTGTTTCCAAAATGCATCACAAACTGCTTGAGAAACTGTTCTACTATGATAACAGTTGATGAAAATAAATTATGTTTAATAAGATGTACTTGTGTTTACTAACTGTTTATTCAGTTAAGCATGAATTTTGAACTGTAGGCCTACATAAGCTTGAAACAGTGATTTCTGATTACCTTAATATGACTTAAGTCATAACTGAACTAAACAGAAATGGAATTAAGATGTGGAGTATGCATATAATAGTGGCATTATTGAAGTAAACACTGCAATCAAACTATTAACGTCATGTTGGACTTTTCGCCATATTTTCCGACAAGATCCACACACACAGCTGCCAGTAAAGGACCGCACGCATGCATGCACACACAGACACACACATACAGATACACACACACATTTGCAAAATGCGGAAGTTTTTTTCTTTCCATCGGCATGTGTTAGTAAATTCCAAAACACTCTCACCAGTCCTTGCTCCTTATTTGCATCGAATACCCCAGTTTGTCACGGGGGCATGAATGAAATGTTTATGAGTTA
This sequence comes from Danio aesculapii, assembly GCF_903798145.1. Classification (NCBI taxonomy): domain Eukaryota; kingdom Metazoa; phylum Chordata; class Actinopteri; order Cypriniformes; family Danionidae; genus Danio; species Danio aesculapii. The sequence goes on along the minus strand of NC_079447.1, from coordinate 31,641,359 downwards.
AAGTAAAACTGCCGAAAAAGTCAGGCATCCTGCTGATTTGATTCAGAAGGGCACTTGTTTGTCAGACGGCTCACCGGTCAGGTATACATCCACGCTTATATATCATGGTGAAAGTCATCATAGCTTGTGTAGAATAGACCCAGCTCCCATCCCAACTTTGAGAATAGATTAACGGCAATATTTTTTTTTATTGCACGATAAAAGTATCGCGTTAACACAGCACATTAACGCCGATAACGGCCCACCACTATATATATATATATATATATATATATATATATATAAATATATCACAATGTAAGATTTTTCCAGTATCATGCAGCCCTAGTGTATACAGAATAACCTCAAAACCAAAACTGTGAACCCAACTAATAACAGACTTTTAAGGCCAATAACTTGTTGAACTTCAAAGATCAGTTCTTCCCAAAAATGAAATCAGTTCATTCCAAAAATTTAAATTCTTAATTAGTGCTCCAAAGATCTCTCAGTGGAGTGGAAAGACATGAGAGTGAGTAATTAATAAATTTCATTAAATCATCATCATCATCATCATCATCATCATCATCATCATCATCATCATTTTTATTATTATTATTATTATTATTATTATTATTATTATTATTATTATTATTATTATTATTATTATTATTATTATTATTATTGCTATCACTGAATATTACTGTGATAATTTTAATATTTTTGATTTCTTATTAATATTACTATGAATGCTAAATACTACTTAAATACAACCAATATAATTCTTATTGTCATTGCTGTTTATACACCTGTTATTTCCATTTTGTTTGTGTTCTGTGTATACCATACACTGTAAAAAATGTCGGGTTCCACACAATTGCTTCATGTTGTCCCAACACAAATCGATTAAGTTAACTTAATTATTTTTACAAACTTAAGTGGATGCAGCATAAAACAATTGAGTTGTCACAAAAAAAAATTACGAATTGTGTTGATTCAACTCATTTTAAATAAGTAGGTTAAACAAGCACCAAAAGTCATTTTTTTGAGTGTAGGTTGTACCTTTTTAACTCTTAATTAAAAATAATAATATAAATTAAACAAGGAAACATGCATCAGTATACACACCTAACAATACAATTCTTTCCATATATTTTCCCAACAACCCATCCAGTTTTGAATGTAACTCATATCAGTTAAAGTTACCCTACTGTATATCTGGCAAGGCAGCACATACATCAGGCCAAACTCCACATTAATGTTCTCAACAGCCATCTTCACTGGCTGGAGAAGCTTTTCCTTCTCATATGGATTTCTGTAATTTAACTTCCAGCTTCAATAGAAAATGACATTGGTCAACTACAGAACCACAAATTTCAGCAGATACAAATGTTCTCATTGGCTTTTATCTACTTTTCCCTACATTCAATTCACTGCATTCTTCAATTAAAACACTATTAAGGTGCCAAATTAATCAATTAAAACGTGGCTATGAATTTTTCTGAAATACATGTCATCAATTTTGCATGCTAGTGTTACTTAAAAATTGGGCAAAGATTCTGAGTACATTCTGAATGGTAGTGCTTTTAACGTGGTATATGGTATACTGAGTGTTGGTGCATATAATACTGTACCCTGAATTTCGAATGGTTTGTTACAGATTTACAACATTTCTGAAAGAAAAATGTTTGTGTAAATAGATGAATATGTATGTACAGTCAAAGTACCTTTGGACTCATTAGCTCAGATCAGATTAGACCAATCCTTGCTAAAAAAATAAGTAAAATAAAAACATGGCTACAATAAATTTCATCCCAAACTCGTAATCCTACAAATACTCAAGCAACCTGCACAAGCCTACTTTAGATAACAGAATTGCTTAAGTTTGAAGACAATTAAAAAGCATCAATTGCTATTAGTGAGTTTGGCAACACTTCCAGAGCATTAACTGTGAAGTTGCCTTCCAAACAGAAACCAAACACCCCTGTTGGTGGTGGTTTACTTGAAATCACTGACCATAATGAGTTCTTTTTACTGTAATTTTACTTCTGTCAAAAATAGGGAATACCAAATGTGCAAGACACCAGAAATTCACAACACAAAGAAAATATGTGTTACAACTTATGTTATACCCTAACTTAAATCTTATTAATGCTTACAAATGTTCACTTACTGCAGTAAGTGTAAGTCCACATGCATAAACATTTAAAATCTCCTCACACAAGTCCCAAGTAACAGACATTGATCACCTGCTTCTTCATAGCAGCTTGACCTGCTGGCAAGCATCTGTTCAGGCCTTGTGAGTCTGGTGCTACCGAAACGCTTATTAAAGTGGACATTAACAAGATGGCGTACCAGCCAAATGCCTTGTAACTTGGACAAGCAAGGTGTCGAGATCATTAATTTTAACGAGAAGAGTCTATAATAATCTCATTGGAGCTCTTACTTTACTGTCATCATTCTCCTGGGCTAGTTCATACAACCGGGATATAAGGATAAAACCCTAAACTTATCAAACCAACACAGCTTGGACTCATTACATACGAGTATTAGTTTAAGCGCTTTCACTGTATATAGATTCCCAAGCGATAGGGGTTGACTGTCAATGGAATTTTAATTAACTAACATGAAGGGCGCTATATTTTTCCCCCAACCCATCCATCGTCTCCCTCACCTTCATCGTATCTCCCTTTCAGTTTCTATGGAACGATAAAATCGCCTGGATTTAAGTTATGGCAAGTTTTTGAAGTTCTACAGGCGCCCGTAAATTTGCCGGGCACCTTTGGGAGCCACTGCAGTGGAGCAGGCTGTGCCACTATTTCATAGCTTGGATGATTCATGGCTCTCCATGTCGTTCCCACAGAGGCCCTGTAAATCTAAACTCTCGCTGCTGTCATTAGGGAACAGGGGGCCGGCAAGCAGAGGCCCGAGGGCCACTTCACATGGACTAACGCTTTTGGTCATTTCACTGCTCTTCACATTTCATTGAGGTGATCCCACCGCAGCCAGACAGACTTCGGAGGATTGTGACCCAAGAGCTGTCACACCGACTTCACCCACGCACACGTCTGGCCTAGCTTCACCCCAGCCAGAGCCAGCTGTCCTACACGCTCATAAAAATCATATTCCTATTAAGTTATAAAAAGGTTTTGCAACAAATGCACCATTTCATAGGCTTGAATGAGAGGGAAATGTCAGTGGGAGAGTAAAACTGAGTTATTGCTTCCAGTTTGAAAAAAGCGCAACAAGTAACTGATAGAATATTAGGAGAAAAGAGGATAAGAAGAAGCAAAATATAGGAGGACAGGATGAAAAAAATGCTCTGGAGGGGTACGCACAGTCTATTTCTTACACAAGCTTCTCGAATCCTTGTTGTAGACACCTGTGCATGTCTAATATTTCAGTGAGTCTCTAAAAAACAAATGCTCAGCTCCGATCTCTTAATCCGCGTGGCTCCGTGGAGCATGGTCACATGATATGGCTGGGCCGATGATGATGGTGGGCCACGGTGGTAGGGGTGCTTGGGGGGGGCAAGCTTAATCTTTTTTAATTCAAATCAAGGAGGTCCCTGGTGGGACACAGGGATGATACCCTATCCGCTGCAATCAGGCTGACCTCCACTTCGGGCGCGCTCTAAATGATTAATGGAGCTGCCTTCCCACTGGTTTCCACGGCAACTAGTAACCGGATAGCCCACAGGAATTCGGCTGCCCGCCCAAGTGAGCGCCAAGGGAGGAGGCAGAGAGGGAGAGTGAGAAAGAGGAAAAAGAGAAATGAAGCAGTGGTACCGTCTGTGTGAGGGAGAGAGATGGGGGTCGAGAAGGATAGTCCCATTTCCAGGAGAGAAGGAAAACAGAGACTTCCGTGAAGATGTGGGGGGAAAGCACAACTTTGGGAGATAGAATGATGAATTAGACTGTAACTCTAGTTGTTGACTATTCTAAATAATTAGGCAGCTGATTAAAGAGATACAGTAGTTCACCCAAAAATGAAAAACTGTTGTTAATTTACTCTTCTTCGGGCCAGCCAAGAACTTTAGAAGAACTTTAACCTCTTAAAGTCAAGTGCTATTTTGGGGTTTCTGCCTGGATTTTGCCTACCTAAATTCAAAAGCTTCCCAAATCCACATGGTGTAAATATTAAAATTTGGTATCATTTAAAGAAAACCATTTGAATTTTCATAAAACACAGTTGAAAGTGATTAAATTTATTCTACATGTTGTCTGTGTTATAATAAACCCCTCCAAAAAGGCGCTTTTTATTTTGCAAACTCAAATTTGAATTGATACCTTTTAGGTTCTGTGTGGTTGCTGTAATTAATTTTGGTGGTTCCTGCACATGTCAGTAATCATAGGGGAAAAGAAAAATACCTCTATCATAATCTATGCAAAAGTTATTCCATTCCAACTGATGAGAGAACGGAACTACTTATGGGGGTATTGGGCCAATACTGACCTTTAAAATTTAAAGAATGTGGAAGTAAATAACGTCACAGACCTGGTACCGCCTACGCAGAGTTTAGGAGGATTACCTCCAGCACAAAGAATATACAAGCAAAATGAAATTAATACCTGGTGTAGATTGATCTATGCAAGAACCTGAACACTATTTATAGCATTATTACCTTTAAATCTTTAAATGGTCTTGAGTATGTTCCTGACAGTCTAGAAAACAAGCTGCCAGTTGCATAATCATGTATCCATAGGTGCAATTTCTCACAAGCTGACACTGTCATTCATTCATTTTCTTTTCAGCTTAATCCCTTTATTAATCAGGAGTCGCCACAGCGGAATGAACCGCCAACTTATTCAGCATATGTTTTTATGCAGCGGATGCCCTTCTAGCTGCAAGCCATCACTGGGAAACACCCATACTCATTCACACACATACACTACGGACAATTTAGCTTACCCAGTTCACCAATAGCACATGTCTTTGGACTTGTGGGGGAAACCGGAGCACCCGGTGGAAACCCATGCGAACATGGAGAACATGCAAACTCCACACAGAAATGCTAACTGGCCCAGCCGAGGCTCGAATCAGTGACCTTCTTAATGTGAGGTGACAGCGCTACCCACTGCGTAGGGCTGGGCTATTTAGCCTAAAATCAAAATCTCGAATAACTGAACATTTTAACTCGATTATAATTAATGAATGATTATTTTATTTATTTTATTAGATAAAAATATGCCGTCTTAAGGCATCTCTGAAACAGCTTCCAATTATCGTTAATGTAGTGCAAATGTGTGACGTGTAGTTACATTTTGTGAGAGGTGTGCAGGTATTCGACGGCGCGAAGGCTGCCATACCCGTGCATTTGATGTATGCAGAAGTATAAATCAACCCTAACAGAATGGGGTCACGTAACTACACATGCGATAGGGAAAGTTCATGCATTCATTCATTCATTCATTTTCTTTTCGGCTTAGTCCCTTTATTAATCAGGGGTCGCTACAGCAGAATGAACCACCAGCTTATCCAGCATATATTTTACGCAACGGACGCCCTTCCAGCCGCAACCCAATACTCGGAAACATCCATACACACCTATTCACTACAGTCAATTTTAGCATTTCCAATTCACCTGTACCACATGTCTTTGGACTTGTGGGGGAAACCGGAGCACCCAGAGGAAACCCACGCGAACACTGGGAGAACATGCAAACTCCACACAGAAATGCCAACTGACCCAGCCGAGGCTCCAACCAGCGACCTTCTTGCTGTGAGGCGAACGTGCTACCCACTGCAACACCACGTCGCCCAATAGGGAAAGTAACTAAAAAAATGTACCTAGAAAAATTTGGTTCTGAATGTCAATTTCGATTACTTTACGATTAATTGCCTGACCACTCCGCCACCGTGTCGCCCAGTTTTAATTATTTCCCAGCATCTAGAATAAGCACAAACACCACTTTGATGAACAATACAACTGACAAACCATCCCACTCTGTTGTGATCCTACAGCATCATGTAAGTTTGCATCCATGCATAACACATGTGAAAGGAAGCCCAGGCTCTAGACTGTCATGAATGTGTACAGATGTAGCGCAGCTAACATTACAACTATCGACATAGCACTGTGCTTAAATTACCTCCATGTCTGGCCATCAGCCATAACACATGGGCTTGGCAACTTTTAAAATAGCTGCCAACCCTATTGTCCATCCATCTAGAGGGCGATTGATGAGTTAATCCATGTTAACTTGATGGGACCTCTTGTGCTTAAGTGGCCTTTACTGGGTAAGAGGCTACATGGGGATTGATATCGATAGAAACTCAAGGTCTGAATTGATCTGTCCATCAGGTTCACGGCCAGACAGCGGCCTTTAATAGATAAAGGAAAACAATGATGGAACTTTACCAGTCATGTTACTGAACACATGTAGCAGATTAGCTGACAATTGTGAAGCATTTAAACTAATGCCTTGGATTTAATGTCCAAGACGATGATTACAGGGACAGCACAGTGGCTCAGTGGTTAGCACTGTCACCTCACAGCAAGAAGGTCGCTGATTCAGTTGGCATTTCTGTGTGGATGTTCTTACCGTGTTTGCGTGGGTTTCCTCAGGGTGCTTCGGTTTCCACCACAGTCCAAAGACATGCGCTATAGGTGTATTGGATGAACTAAATTGGCTGTAGTGTGTGAATGTGAGAGTGTGTTGGTGTTTTCCAGTACTGGGTTGCAGTTGGAAGGGCATCCGTTGCGTAAAACATATGCCGGAATCGTTGGCGGTATATTCCGCTGTGGTGATCCCTGATTATTAAGTCACTAAGCTAACGGAAAATGAATGAATAAATGAAGAGGGATAAGGATGAATATCTGATCTTATTGGGCTTCAAGCACAACGCAGACCCAACAAGCCCTCATTTTGCCTCAGCTTCTCTGTATGTGTGTGTTTGTGTGTGTGTTTGGGAGTATTTAGTGTCAAGCCTATTGTTGTGGTTGAAGGTAAAATCAGCTGCTAAGCTTTCACAGGAAACCACACAGACAGAAAGCGCTCCATACTGCCCAGTCTGTGTATTGAAATACCATCCCCGAGAGTGTGTTGTGGGGGTGTGTGTGTGTGTATTGGAAGACGTTCACAGTATCATCGAAAATATCTGTGTACATGGTGTTGCTTCTCCCGCAACATCCTGTCACTCATCAATACAGCCACAGTTTTGGATTGAATTTCTGTAAGTTTTTTTTTCCTCGGATGATGATGAAGCAGCTTTTGCAGAAGCAGAATACAGTTGATAGTCATTAAGACGACTGCTTCCACACACATTTCAAAATGACAACTGCATGCTATAAAGAAACTCACAATCTTCATTTTTATAACTCACAACTCTATTTCCTGCTGTATGAATGTACTGGAAAGTTAGATGTAATGTCCATTACACAGTGCAAGAGCCACTCTGTGTTGCATGTCACGTTTTGGGTTTTCATGAGTGGCTTTGTTAACTTACAGTGACACTGATATGAGCAGTGCTTCATGTGAAAATTTGGATTACATTGTGGCCCATTTCCACTAAGTGGTACAATACGGTTCAATACACTTTTATAGTCGTTTCCACAGTCAAAAGGTACCAAAAAGCGAATCATACCATACCGCTTTTTGGGTGCCCTTTTGAAAGGGTACCTAGTACAACAAAAGGGTACCAAAAGGTGGAGCCAGATGTACAGCTGAACGCTTTTGACTTACAGAAATACATATAACAAGCCATGGTCGACCCGAGCTTAAACAAACCTTGTTGTCTTCTTGATGAAAAGCCACAAAGCCAAGAAGAGCAGAATCTACCCTGTCAACAAGGCCGTCTAAAGCGAGAGTGATTTCACTTTCTTGAGAGCTCGTGTCCGTGTCTATATTTGAAATAACGAACTTCTTGAGCTGATGATAATAGCGTATGCGTGATTATTAAAGTGCTTCTGACATCCAATCCTTTCAGAAATGGACAAAGCGTGAAAAAACAAAGGAGAAGCCCAAAAAAACTAAAGACAAAATGATTCTTTCGGCAACCTAAAACATCAACAAATGGCAATGTTTAACAATTATCGTCACCTTTTGGACTATTATGAACTCGGAATGATGGAATTACTTTCTAACAAGAGGTTACATGTGCTGATAAAGATTAAAGATACAGATGAGAGGTTTGCAATGATTGTAGGTGTGTTCATATTTGTTGCATTTATTAGTTTATTTTATATAATTGCAGACGTTACAGTAGGCTATTTTGCATATTATTGATATCATTGATCATTGATCTGCTGTTATAATCAAATCCTGTTCATAGAAAGTTTAGTAATGAACATTTATATACAAGTATTTATGTGTATAAAGCCTCTGTTTCGTGAGAAGTGCTTCTCATATGATATATGAACGACCTGTACAGCTTTACTTTGACATTTCCTCGAGCGAGAATGACGTCGACTGAAACGTTTTGTCCTACACTACACCCGCCAATGGTACCCTTTAGGCAGCGGAAACACAAGCCTGATAAAGATGACCCGTACCGTACTGTACCACTTAGTGGAAACGAGCTATTAGTAGCGCATGGTACAGAAACCTGACTGTAAAATCTAAATATTAGTGTCTGAAGGAAGGAGTTGTATGTGGTATCAGCTTTAAAACAAGCCAATTAATTAATGTATTTTTTTGCAGATGACACTTATATTTTACACGACGGTTTTGATGTTATCATTAAGGAAATTACAGAAGCATTATTATTTGTCTGCGTACCAACTGTGGAATTCTTGGCCTAGCATACTGTATGTTTATAGTATATGTAAGCATTGTTTTATAAGAGTTTTATGTTGTGCGCCGGTTGTGTAAATGTTATGCAAGTTGTTGGTTGTGTAAAGTTCGTTCCGTAAAGTCCAAGACAAATTTCCAAGAATTGCGACAATTAAGTATATTGTAATTGCAATTCTAATATAGCACTGATGCATAGTTGACAATCATACTAGCTTACATATGTGTGGGCATTGGATCTAGCCCTTGTTACTGTCTTCAATAGTTTTTGAATTTGATTTACATTAATTGCTTCTACATGGAAGAGGCGTTAATTAGCATGCTGTAGATCAGGGGTGCCAAAACTTTTTCGTATAAAGGGCCAAAAGCCAAATATCATTGAGAGCTGTGGGCCAAAGATAAATATACCAAGCTATATTACATTAAAGTTGCCATTGGTAATTTACTAATTTATTTCATAAGATTTAAAAGTAAATAAATACATGGTCACACTTTTTTTTTGAAAGTCCGTTTATTGAATTTAAGTTAGATTGCATCTACATGCTAACAAATTCTCATTATATTATAAGCAGACTGTTAATTTGGGATTAGGATTAGGGTTAGAGTTAGTGTTAGTGTAAATTGACATGTACTTGCAAATTTTCTTATAGTCAGTTAAATGTCTGTTAAAGGAGCATATCAACAGATATGAAGCAAATACTCAAAGGGACCATCAAAATAAAGTATAACCAAAAACATTACTTTAAATCATATTAACTAATGAAGTATAACATTTAAAATGATAACTTATTGCAATAATAACATAAACAATCACATTTTTAACACAGTGGAGTTCAATGATGAATACACTAGTCAAGCAGAATCTGCCTTTGCCTAGATTTTACCTCTATCTGTCGGGTGACAGTATGTACATTTCAACTAAATCTGATTAATTTACACAATTTAATTGAAACATTTTATTTCAGTTAGCTTTTAACAACAAAACAAACAAACAAAAATGTTAAATTAGATTTGAAATGACAAACTCTAAACCATGCCCATTCTCCCTCTCTTCTCAGATGGGATGGCGGGCCAAAAAGGTTACTCTGGGCTTTAGTTTGGGCATCCCTGCTTTAGATTATAAACAGGTACATAAGTCGAAAAATATAACTGGGTCAAAAAAAAAGTTGAAAACTGGAAATTGGGTACTAACTAAACCACTGCTCAATGAAAAAGCGATGTGGACTTCATTTTCGCATTTGTATATTTAAAATGTTATATTATTCATTTCAAGATAAGTGCAATGAGTGTTAATCAGCAGACTCTTGGTTATAAACACATACATTAACTAAAAAAAAACTATAACTGGGTCAAAAAAGGTGAAAACTGATTTAATAAATCCTAATAAGAAAAACAAACGAGAAAAATACAAACCGAACCAGTGCTGAAAAAAATGATTGGGCACTAATGTATAGTAATATGGACTTCAGTTCACACAGAACGTTTTCATTTCTTGTGTTGTAACTGAAAAAGATGTTTTGAGAAAATGACCAATAACCAAAATGTAGCCATAACAAAAAAACTAACCATGTTTAAAATTCAGATTACTTGCTTCATCACAGAATTGGGTGTAAAATGCTCTGGAACACTATCGTTGGAAAATGTAATTTTATGGCACTGCACACATTTGTTATATTTTTAATTTGTGCTTGTGTGTGTATGTGCGAGTGTGTGTTGATGGACTGATGCAGTGGGGGTATCACTGACAGACTGACAGGCCAGTAAACCCAATCTGACCTCTTTCTTCAGTTTCCTCTGTTTCCTGCACAATCTCACAAGCCTTTCTAGAGCTGCCGCTGGTCACTCACACCAGCAGCTGGAGCCCACAGAGAAAACAGCAGTGTTGAGCTCAAGCACTTTCAACTCTCCAGTCTCTTTGAGGACAAAAGATGGATGTGCTGGTTGGAGTCTCTCATTAGTCCACACTGTGAGAATAATGACAGCTCATTAGATTGGTGTGTTTGCAGAAGATTCAGTAGTTTTTCTACAAATTACCATTGAATTTTAATGTACAAATGAAAATATTTTATAAATGCAAGTTCAATACAAAAGCATATACACAAAAATAAATAAATTAATAAATAAATAAATTAATTAATTAATTATCACAAATTACATGACTTATACTAATGTCACTAATAATAAGCACATTTAAAATTTAATTTGAAAATTATTATTTATTCTTACATTTACAAACATTTTTAAAACATTACTATTTACCAGTTATCATTAACAATTATAAAGACATTTAAAGGTTATAGTAAAAAATAAAAGTAAATGTAATTTAATAAAACTGTTCATTTTATATTTACTGTATGTTAGCTTGGGTCCATTAAATAATATAAACATATACAGCTTTTTATTTTATACTTCACTTTTATTTTATAATTATTAATTGGTCAAACTAAATTAACTTTAAGGGCTCTATATTAACAATCAAGTGCAAAGTCTAAAGCACATGGCGCAAAAGCATTAAAGGCGTGTCCGAATCCACTTTTGCTATTTTAAGGATGGAAAAATACGTTTTGCACCCCGGCTCATGGTCTAACAGGGTTGTGCTTATTCTTTTAATGAGTTATGGGTGTGTTTTGAGCATAACGTGCATTAAACCAATCAGAGTCTCATCTCCCATTCCCTTTAAGAGTCAGTTGCATCATGCCATGGCGCAATATCTTTTTATATGGCGGACTTTGTAAGGCGAAAAACTGAACGATTCACTAGCGAGAAAACAGTTAAAAAACATCTGCCTCAACAATAAAGAACAAGCCTCCTCCATTTACTTTCTCTTTACTTTACTTTTACGCTTTACTTTACTCCTTTACTTTCATGGAATAAGGAAACTCCACTGAAGACATTAACCTACATATTTAATTTTGTTTGTTAAGGCACACAACTAATGTGTTCTGCGATGGACCTTAGACCAGCTTTTAGTTGCCTTAACACACCTCCTTTCTAGACTGGCACACCCATGAATCCACAAAGTGGCACAAATGGATTTGCTATTTAAACAACGTGATGCAAAACGGGAAAATTACAGTTGTGCTGATCTGAAAATAGCAATAAACAGTGCCAAACAGGTCTTGCACCTTATTGCGCTGGGTGTATGATAGGGCCCAATTTGTTGGCTCATGTTAACAAATGGGAAGCCTTATAGTAAAGTGTTACCTGTTTGCCATTATTGTTTTCTTGAGGTAAAATATTTACAAATTAACCAAAATCTGAAGATTAACTGCCAAAACATATTCTGGAAAAAGATGATATTTTTCTTCCTGAATAAGCGGAATACATTTCACTCTCTGTTCTGAAGAGCTGCCCGCTACCATTTTGTTGAAATGATGGATAATGATGGTGACCTGTATCCGTAAGTCACAGTGTTTACTTTCATAAACAAGTTTATGAGATGAATTGAGGAATTCAGACTGTGTAAACCAAAGGCAGCAGAAATGTTTAGTCACAGTGGAAGATCTGACACATATGACTACCGGCCGTGGGGCTGCTGGGAACAGAAAGACAAGCACACAAACAACTTCAATCCATGAGCAGATGACGGTGTCTGACCTAAAACGTGATGAGAAAATCCTCATTCACATCCTATAGCAATGTGTATATGTCAAGCATCTCCAAATCAAAATTCAGTCAAGCAGTTACAAGCCACAGGAATTTATGATTCAGAGAGATGATTTAAAGATTGTTCCTTATGAGATGCTGTACTCAGTTGCTTCGGAAAACGTGAATTTGCCATTTTGTGGTGTCTAGGTTTATGTCAAAAGTTTAGTGTAAAATTGAGTAATATTAAAAATGTAATATTTGTTTTATTTTTACATATCAAGTAATATTAATTTATGGCAATATTGTTATATTTCTATTCAAAGTTTGAATAGAATTCAAAGTGATGCACCGTTAGGGAAAAAAAGTTAATTTAAAATAGCCCTCCTGTAATTTTAGTTTTTCTTTTTTAAATATTTCCCAAATTATGTAAAACGGAGCAGGGAATCATCTACAAAATTTCCTGTAATATTTTTTCTTCCGGAGAAAGTCTTATTAGCTTTATTTTGGCTAGAATAAAAGCAGTTTTACATTTTTTTAAAAACATTTTAAGGTCAAAATTATTAGCCCCCTTAGCTATTTTTTTTTCAATTGTCTACAGAACAAACCATCATTATACAATAACTTGCCTAATTACCCTAACCTGCCTTATTAACCTAATTAACCTAGTTAAGCCTTTAAATGTAACTTGAAGCTGAATACTAGTATCTTGAAATTTATCTATTAAAATATTATTTACTGTCATCATGGCAAAGATAAAGGAAATCATTTATTAGAAATGAGTTATTAAAACTATTATGTTTAGAAATGTGTTAAAATCTTTACATTAAACAAAAATTGGTGGAAAAATAAACAGGGGGGCTAATAATTCAGGAGAGCTAATAATTCTGACTTCAGCTGTACATACAGTTGAAGTCAGAATTATTAGCCTCCCTTTGAATTTTTTTTTCTTTTTTTAAATGTTTCCCAAATGATGTTTAACAGAGCAAGAAAAATTTCACAGCATATATATATATTTTCGATAGTCTACAGAACAAACCATCATTATACAATAACTTGCCTAATTACCCTAACCTGCTTAGTTTACCTAATTAAGCCTTTAAATTTCACCTTAAGATGTATTGAAAAATATCTAGTAAAATATTACTTAAGATAAAAAGATTAATTAAAATAAAAAAAAGATAAAAGAAATCAGTTATTAGAAATGTGTTATTAAACTATTATGTTTAGAAATGTGTTAAAAAATTCTTCACCCCGTTAAGCAGAAAATGGAGGGAAAGGGGGGGGTGGCTAATAATTCTGACGTTAACTGTATATATTTAAAAAGAAAATGAAATTTATAATAATTCAGTATTTTTATTTTAATAATGTTATTATGCATTATTTTTTTAAACACATTTATAACGTTATAAATGTTTCTATTTAAAAATATGATAACAAACTTGAGAATTGTGGGAAAAATCGTATTGTTCATTTTTTTTTTTTTTCGGCTTAGTCCCTTTATTAATCTAGGGTCGCCACAGTGGAATAAGTCACCAAGCTATCCAGTATATGTTTTACGCAGCGGATGCCCTTCCAGTTGCATCCCAGTGCCAGCCCCAAACACCCATACACTCTTACATTCACACACAACGGCCAGTTTAGCTTATTCAATTCACCTATACCGCATGTCTTGGGATTGTGGGTGGAGCACCCAGAGAAAACCGACGCAAACATGGGGAGAACATGCAAACTCCACAAAGAAATGCCAACTGACACAGCCATGGCTCAAACCAGCGACCTTCTTGCTGTGAGGCGATCATGCTACCCACTGCGCCACTGTGACGGCAAAATCTTATCTCTTTAACTGAAAATGTTTGGATTGCATTTCTTAACTCCTGATGACACACACTCACATGCATTTTTTTCCAACACATCCCATAATTTCTAAAATATCAGTCTCTACTAAATAATTGATATGTCGATTTATGGTAAAACTACCAGTACAAGTGTAAGTGTAAAATATTAAAAATAAAACATTTTTGAATATTAAATCACCTTATTTTTTTGGAGTATGGCATAAAACATTTCAGCTTCTCATTTAACATGCTTTTTTTTATTTAATTTTTTTATCAAAATCAAGTATAGTAGTGCAACAGGTGTTATGAAGCGGACAGGAGACAGAGGTAAGGAAACGTTAGGGTGTTTATTAAATGACAACAAGGAGCACATGAAGGATAGCCAGGAGGATCAGGAATGATGTTGGGGTCTTTTCCTCCGTGGCTGGGTAACAGGAATACACGAGGATGGACAGCACACACCAGATACAGCTGACAGAGGATGACACAGACTTGGAAGGACTGGAAGACAGGACGATTCGGGTGGACCAGGAAGACTAGGAGGAATACAAAGAGAACAGGTAAGTAAAGCGTTTGTTTTAGCTGAGGATGACTACGCTGAGTGGTCGCTCAGTTGTCCGCTTTCGTCGAGACGAGCCCGGACAATGAGCGACTGGAGTGCTGTGCTTTTATCTGGTGCTCGTGAATGTGATGCAGCTGTGTGCTCATTAGAAGTCAGGTGATGGTGATCTTCGTGAGTGGGGATCGTGAGAGCCTGACCAATCCGTGACAGTACCCCCCTCCCCAGGGCCCGCTCCTGAGGGCCGACACCTCCGACGCCGTGGTGGTCTCCCTCTGCCTCTAGGCGCTGGGAACTCAGGGTGGCTCTCATGAAACTCCACCATGAGACTAGGATCGAGAATATCAGCTCTGGGAACCCATGTCCTTTCTTCGGGGCCGTACCCTTCCCAGTCCACCAGGTACTCCAACTGGCCACCACGACGTCGGGAACGCAAGATCTCCTTCACTGCGTAGACGGCTCCTTCTTCTAGGAGCAGTGGAGGAGGGGGTTCCTCTTCGTGGTCAGGCTCTGTGGAGGGAAGAACAGGATCGTGATAGGGTTTCAGGAGTGATACGTGGAATGTAGGGTGAATACGGTAGTGAGAGGGTAATTGTAGTTTGTAGGTGACGGGGTTAACCTGTTCCACGATGGTGAAGGGACCAACAAATCGGGGACTTAACTTGCGAGAGGGCAGTCGCATGCGTATGTCCCGGGTGGATAGCCACACCTTTTGTCCGGGTGTGTATCTGGGTTCTTCAGACCTTCTTCTATCGGCGGTTACCTTGCTTCGACGGACTGCCCTCTGCAGATGTTGATGAGCCTCGTCCCAGACTCTCTCGCTCTCCCGGAACCAGTGATCCACTGCGGGGACATCAGATGGTTCGCCATCCCAGGGAAAGAGCGGTGGTTGGAAGCCCAGGACGCACTGGAATGGCGTGAGTCCGGTGGAGGGTTGCCGCAGTGAATTTTGGGCATATTCTGCCCAGCCCAAATACTGGCTCCAGGAGCTCTGGTGACCACTGCAGAAGGTCCTCAGGAACCGTCCCACCTCCTGAATCTTCCTCTCTGTCTGCCCGTTGGTTTGGGGATGATATCCAGAAGAGAGGCTGACGGCCACACCTAGGAGCTTGAAGAAGGCTTTCCATAGACGTGAGATGAACTGTGGACCTCTGTCCGACACAATATCTTCTGGAATACCAAATGACCTGAAGACTTGATTAAAGATATTGTCGGCTGTTTCAAAGGCTGTGGGAAGACCTTTCAGAGGGATTAGTTTGACAAACTTTGAGAATCTATCTACGATGACTAGAATACAGGTATTACCTTCTGACGAGGGGAGGTCAGTGATAAAGTCCACTCCTAGGTGTGACCAGGGACGGTTCGGAATCGGCAAGGGATGGAGCTTTCCAGCGGGTAGATGACGTGGGCTCTTGGATTGGGCACAGTCCTTACAGCCCTGAACATATTGCCTCACATCCCTTGCCATGTTTGGCCACCAGAATCGTTGGGATACTAGCGAGAGAGTATTGTTGATCCCTGGATGTCCAGTGCCTAGCGAGGTATGTAAGGAGTGGATCAGATCTACCCGGTGTTCAGGTGGTATGAACTGCCGATGAGGAGGGCATCCCGGCGGAGCAGGGGCTTCCGGAGTGGCAACGACTGGAGGAGCGTTCCAGGTGATCGGACAAATGGAGATGTGTTCGGGAAGAATCTTCGTTGGGAGTTCTTCATGATCGTGATGCTCGTGTAAACGAGAGAGAGCGTCTGCTCTTAGATTCTTGGGTCCTGGACGATAGGAAATGGAGAAATCAAAACGTGAGAAGAAAAGTGACCATCTGGCTTGACGTGGACATAGTCTCTTGGCCTCTTTGATATATTGGAGGTTTTTGTGATCTGTGATCACCTGGAACGGATGTTTGGCTCCCTCCAACCAGTGACGCCACTCCTCCAAGGCTAGCTTGATTGCTAGAAGCTCCCTGTCTCCTATGCTGTAATTCTGCTCCGCCGGGCTCAACTTCCGAGAGAAATAGGCACAGGGATGCAGTCGGGGCGGTGTATCATGATGTTGGGATAATACTGCCCCGACGCCGGTGGTGGATGCGTCCACTTCCACCACGAAAGGAAGATTTGGGTCAGGATGAGTCAGGAGTGGGGCCCTTGTGAACTCCTTCTTAAGAAGGCGGAAGGCTGCGGCTGCTTCTTTGGTCCACTCCAGTCCTTTGGGTTTACCCTTGAGGAGATTAGTGAGAGGTGATGTAATCCTGCTGTAGTCCTTGATAAACCGTCTATAAAAGTTAGCAAACCCAAGAAACCTCTGGAGCTCCTTAATGGAAGTGGGTTCTGACCAGGATAGAACAGCCTCAATTTTCTTCCCATCCATACGTATACCGGTTTGGTCAATGATGTATCCCAAGAAATGAATCGACTTCTGGTGGAATGAGCATTTCTCCGCTTTGAGGTAGAGGTGATGTTCTCTCAATGTGTGTAGGACCTCCGCAACGTGTTGGCGATGTTCGGCCTCACTCCGGGAGTAAATGAGGATGTCATCTATGTACACTATTACAAAGTGGTGAAGAAACTCCCGGAGGACTTCATGAATGAAGTTTTGGAATACGGAGGGGGCGTTGACCAGACCGTAAGGCATGACCTCATATTCATAGTGGCCAGTAGGGGTCACGAATGCTGTCTTCCATTGGTCCCCCTCACGTATTCTTATCAGATTATACGCGCTGCGGAGGTCCAATTTAGTGAAGACTTTAGCTTCTCGGAGCTGTTCCAAAGCGGCTGGTACCAGAGGAAGGGGATATCGGTATTTTACTGTACCGTTATTTAGGACCCTGTAGTCGATGCATGGACGCAGCCCTCCGTCCTTCTTGGCCACAAAGAAGAAGCTTGAGGCGGCTGGTGATTTTGAGTGACGTATGTACCCCTGACTCAGAGCCTCCCTTATGTAATCTTCCATTGCCTGATTCTCTGGAAGCGAGAGCGGGTAGATCCTACCTCTTGGCAACTGGGCATCTGGAACTAGGTCGATCGCGCAGTCCCATGGCCGATGCGGCGGTAGCTGGGAAGCTCTCTTGGGGCAGAAGACATCATGAAAGGAGCTGTACTCCTTAGGAATGTGGATAGACTGCTTCTCAGGAGGACTCTCGACCGATGTTGTAAACAAAGAAATGGGGTTCCGACCTTGAAGAGGGAGATTTGGAAAACAGGTAGGTGTACATCCAGATCCCCATTTCTTTATCTCTCCTGTGCCCCAAGAGATGATGGGATCGTGCTTCACCAGCCACGGGCGCCCTAGAATGATGTCCATATTTGCACCCTCCAGAACCAGAAATTGAATCCTCTCTTGATGTAACAACCCCACTTGAAGAAGGATGTCTTCGCATTGTCGATGGATACGGGTCGAAGATCGAGTGCACTGGGTTATCGGTTGTATCTGGTATATATGCGAGGACGCCTCAGTACGTAGGTGGAGTTGACGACAGAGGGATTGGGAGATGAAGTTCCCTGCTGACCCGGAGTCGATGAGGGCTGTGACAAGGAGAGAAATAGAGGCAGTAGTTATTTGTACGGTGGTAGTAAGTGGTTTACATTGTTCAATATTCGTACTGAATACACTCACTGAAGTCCGAATGGGACGAAGGGGACACTCCATACGGGTGTGTCCACTGACACCGCAGTATAGACACAGACCCCGGGTCAGCCTCCTCTGTCGTTCCGCTGATGTCAGTCTTCCAGACTCTATTATCATGGGTTCTGGTTCTGGAGAGGCTGTTGGCTCAGGCGATTGGAGGAGTGCAGACGAGGGGGTGATGGTGTCCTGTTGATAGGAACGGAGACGATCGGAACATCGGAGAGAATGTTGGATGCATCTCTCCAGACCCATAGTATCATCTAATGTGGCCAGCTGGATTCGGAGAGTGGGTTCCAAGCCGAGCCGGTACGTGGTCACCAACGATCTCTCATTCCATCCACTTGCAGCTGCTAGAGTGCGAAACCGGAGAGCATATTCCTGTGTAGATAGAGTACCTTGCTTTAGATGATACAGCTGCTCTCCAGCGGCTACTTCCCCATCAGAACGTCCAAACACCTCTTTGAAATACTCCGTGAAGGTAGTGATGGAATTCATGACCGGCCCGGCTTGGTTCCAGATCGTCTCAGCCCATTTAAGTGCAGGCCCAGAGAGTAGTGATACGATGTAGGCGATCTTTGACTTATCTGTGGGATATAGAGAAGGTTGCATTTCGAATATGAGGGAACATTGTAACAGAAAACCATTGCACTCCCCCGCTCCGCCTGAGTAGGGCGCTGGTCGGGCCATGGGACTGGAAGGAAGGGCCGAAGAAGAAACTGTGGAGGCGGAAGTGCTCGGTGCTGGTGGTGCGTTGGAAAGTGGAGCTGGTGGCTGTAGAATCCGCTTCAACTGGTCCACCAGCTCTTGAAAGTGATCGGGGGTGCTCATGTTGTCGTCGTTATGGGTCCGGGCTTCTGTTATGAAGCGGACAGGAGACAGAGGTAAGGAAACGTTAGGGTGTTTATTAAATGACAACAAGGAGCACATGAAGGATAGCCAGGAGGATCAGGAATGATGTTGGGGTCTTTTCCTCCGTGGCTGGGTAACAGGAATACACGAGGATGGACAGCACACACCAGATACAGCTGACAGAGGATGACACAGACTTGGAAGGACTGGAAGACAGGACGATTCGGGTGGACCAGGAAGACTAGGAGGAATACAAAGAGAACAGGTAAGTAAAGCGTTTGTTTTAGCTGAGGATGACTACGCTGAGTGGTCGCTCAGTTGTCCGCTTTCGTCGAGACGAGCCCGGACAATGAGCGACTGGAGTGCTGTGCTTTTATCTGGTGCTCGTGAATGTGATGCAGCTGTGTGCTCATTAGAAGTCAGGTGATGGTGATCTTCGTGAGTGGGGATCGTGAGAGCCTGACCAATCCGTGACAACAGGATTATGTTTGTTTGATTTGTTTTTGTGTGTAAACCAACAATGCTGTGTAGTGTAAACCATTATTTAAAATTATTTAAAATTACTTTAACAGTCATTATTTAAAACAGTAAAAACAAGGTCAACCATTTGGTAGAGGGGCTTATTATATTATATATATATATATATATATTAAAGGGTTATTATATTATATAAATTATATTAAAATTATATTATACAATACAATCTTCTTTAGAAGATTCAAGATTTTTCAATTTCATATTTATAAAATATTTAAAATTATATTTTACAACTTTTTGATTAAATAAATAAATCCTTGGTGCGCATGACACAAAAACAAAGAAAAATCCAAACTTTTTACTAATACAGGCACTACAAACAAGAACAAAAATGGCCACATACATGAACAAAGTTTTAATTACGCTGTGTATTAGATGAAAAAGCAGCAGTTATAATCAGTCAATGGGCACGTGAGAGTTCAACAGTAAGTTTGCCCCTTCGTCAGAGGCCGAGGAGGTTGTTCGAACTGCGTTGCATGATTAATGAGAGAGGGAAATGGGGTCATGTTGTATTAAGAAAATGTGTGTTTAAACCCAAAACCAGCACAGAGCTCTAGACTAATGCATCAGTTATCGACTGGACACCTGAGACCTGCAGGCCCATCCATCCACACACTGCTCCGTTTACTCACTCACTTTCTTCCTCAGATGGTCCTTTTAGCCCTTTATTTTCACTCTCACTTTCTTGCAATCCGCTCTTCCCCATCCAAAATTTCCCTTATTGTCGATTCTCTCTCTGCTTCAGAGCACAATAGGCTCTGTGTCAGTGTGATTGCATGTTTATAGGGAAGCCATGACGGTTAACACTCAATCCTCTCTCAATCCTCTCAGTGGATGGCAACTCGATACATATGATTTGTTGGGGATAAAACAGCATGGCCTCAGGTCCCAACAGCTGAGATTATTTCATTCTCTAATGCTAGTAGAGCTGTACCAGTCTGGTTGAGTTAAGAACCATGATTATTTGTTTAGATTAAAGAGCATGATTACTGATTTCTGCCAATTGGTGCTTTCCGAGTATTCTAATTCGAATTAATTATTAAAGATCTTATGGAATTAAACCTAGGATATATACTTAGACATAGTTAAATAATAAGAGTTCAAGTATATGGAAATTATTTTACATGCAAGAGTGAAATCCCAGTGAAAAACAAAACAATCAGAATAAAATACAAACTCTTATGATCCACAAGGGATCATTAATATGCACACCCCAGGCTGTTGATTGGCCAATGTTTCTTATTTTTAAGTGTATTTAAGCTTGTAATAAACATGAGGCACTCCTAATTTGAAAAACAGGAGAGACAGGGAGACTAAAAAGGAGCAGTTTTGTGAAGCAGGCAGCCATGCATTAATACTAAGTATTCAGAAGATTATCAGAACACAAAATGCAGGATATACGGATTATACATTTATATAGCACCACCTCAATGAGGCGCAGAGTTAGTTTAACATGTATATTGTGGAAATGGTCCCATTTGATGAGCCCTTAACTACTATGTGCATAAAAAAATACAGATAGGGTTAGGGGAAGGTTTGGTGGTATAGGTAGATTGAAGGGTGGGTTAAAGTGTGGGTTAATGTAACACTGTAATTGGGATGAAGCGGGAGAGATTTACATGTTGTCAATGCAAAGATGTGATTAGATCACATTTTGTGCGTTTGACGCGCTTCAGACTGCAAAAGAAAGTGGGAAACATCTAACAAGCAGAGCGGACAGAAAACTTGACTGAATTAAAGGACATTATTTGTGCTTTACATGTTTGACTGGTAATAAGTTTTCCTTGCTGTTTTCTCTGTTGCTCTGCTAAACATCATTTGGGAAATATTAAGAAAAAAAGAAAAAAATTCAAAGGGGGGCTAATAATTCTGACTTAAATTTTTTTATTAAAATATATATTTTTAATCACAAAATTGTCTGCAAATTTCCGTGAATTACCACCACAAAATCAGTTAAGGCCACTTAATATAAAGCGAGATTGTGAAATTTGCTATTGTTTGTATGTTTGTAATGAGGCAACAAACACATGTAAAGCTTTAAAATGCCACTCTAAATCCATCTCTGTCTGTTTCTTTTGATGAGGATAATTATATTCTTGCACATTTCATCCTAAACACAACTCAGGAGCAAACTAGTTTACTCTGGTGGCATAAAGATAACTCCCTTACTTCCGCTAGCCTAAATAAACCTCTCTGCCACTTCAGTTAAAGCAACTTTTAACAAGGTATCTCTACTCACTTTGGTAAAATGAAATGTGTTTATTTTAGAGTACATCAGGCTGTGACAATGACGAGACTGAAAAAAGCTGTGGAGCATCAAATACTCATGACTGTTCCAAATATGCTCAACATCAAGCTTTTCATTCTGGAATATTTCATGTGGTTAGAAATGAGCATATAAAACAATTTCTGCTTTCAACTTACACTTCACTCAAAAAAAAAAAAACATTAAAATTTTCAGTTAAAAATGGCAGCTGTGGTTCACTAAACATTATTTATCAACATTTGATGTAACATAAAACCTTAATGTCTAATGAGAAAAAAAGAACCAAAGTAATGTCAACAAAAAACAAAAAGTGTTACAGGTTACAGATTTTTACTCTAACTTTTTTAAAAATGAGTTAAAATCACAGCCATTTTTAAGTCACATCCCTACTATGTTGATATCACAACAATTTAACAAATTGAATCAATGAACTCTATGGCACATTTTTTAATGGTTTGAATTAATGATTCGATTAAATACCATTAAACACCATTAAATACAAATTTCAATACTTTTTAAAGCCTTGGTTACATTAGACTTTGGCGCACAAAATTCTTCGGAATGATGCAACATAATGCAACATTCTACAAACATGTATCGTTGAAGTCAGAATTATTAGCACCCCTTTGTTTTTTTCTTTATCTTTAAATATTTCCTAAATTATGCTTAACAGAGCAAGGAAATTTTCACAGTATGTCTGATAATATTTTTTCTTCTGGAGAAAGTCTTACTTGTTTTTTTTCAGCTAGAATAAAAGCTGTTTTTAATGTTTTTAAAAACATTTTAAGGTCAAAATTATTAGCCCCTTTAAGCTATAGATATATATATATATATTTTCGATAGTCTACAGAACAAACCATCGTTATACAATAACTTGCCTAATTACCCTAACCTGCCTAGTTAACCTAATTAACCTAGTTAAGCTTTTAAATGTCTCTTTAAGCTGTATAGAAGTGTCTTATAAAAATATCTTATGAAAATATCTAGTCAAATATTATTTACTGTCATCATGGCAAAGATAAAATAAATTAATAATTAGAAATGAGTTATTAAACTATTATGTTTAGAAATGTGTTGAAAAAATATTTTCCCCGTTAAACAGAAATTGGAGAAAGAAAAAAAAACAAGGGTGCTAATAATTCAGGGGGGCTAAAAATTCTGACTTCAACTGTATATTTATAGATTTCAAACCAGTATTCTATTGGTCAAACATCTTCATATGACATGAATTAGCAGGGCAATCAGATAAAGTCAATGAGGGAGACATGTTCGTGTTTACACCTTGTGTTTTAATCTCTTTTTTCCACTTTTAACTACTTGGATGAGTTCTTTAAATGGAAAGTCTATTAACGGATGCATGTAGACAGCCTAATTTTGCATAATAACCTTGATTTGCATAATGAAAAATATACAAAAGATGGCAGAAAAACAATGAAGAGGAATTTTGTTTCTGCTCTATTAGCTGCAAGAACATTGTGCATTTAACAATTTTCACCTGCAAAGTTTAAATACCATCTGGCTTGCGTACTTCAACGACGCAACATCCTGTATTGTTTAAGAATTAAGTCAATAGATGGAGGGGAGGTGGTCTTTTTTGGATGTTTGAATGCATTCAACAACATCAGTGTTTTTACTAAGGCAACAATCTAATGTAATGTGTAACAGCCTCTGTAGTGGTCAAATGTATAGAAGCTCAAAACCTTTCTGTAGGAATGTAAACCTACACTGGTCTCATGGTTCAATTCAATTACGATTACCATGCAACTGATTCGGTTTAATTAGATTTCATGATGCATATGTACCATAGTATGCTTATTTTAGTCTGTTACTAAACTAATACTGAATCGTCCTGATCTGCAACAATTTATTATTATTCCCTTACCATTTAGTCTCAGTCTTTATGCGTATTAGCGTGTTCATTAGTTTCTCTAAATCACATTTGAGGGTTTTTTCTACATTTTAAAAACGAAGCCCCTTACTTTTTGCAGGTCAGCAACAGAACATACACAAATCAGATCGTTGGCTGTGATTGTTCCTGAGGATGAGGATGCAAGATTGAGAAACAGCCCGGGTCTGCATCCGAATTCACATACTTCCATACTATATAGTATGCTAAAAGCAGTATGCGAGCCGAGAAGTATGTCAGAATTCATAGAATTCGAAAAATCAGTATGTGAGAAGTACCCAGATGACCTACTACTTTTGGTGTGATTCTAAAGTGTGCATCCCATGCTTGCTGCTCTCTCCCATGATGAATGAGAATTCATGAATGGGAGTGAAGCGGCGCAACTAACTGCTAGATCACACGATTATGACGAAACGGCGGATGTAGTACGTCCAAATTCCATTCATACTGACATTCATACAGTATAGAACATACTTTTCTAACGGCCGAGTAGTACATTTAAATTCAAATGCAGTACCTACTGAGTAGTAGGCAGTTTCAGACGCAGCCCAGGTCTTTCAGTCTCTGCTAATGAGCTGATGGTCAGGTGTGTTTGGTTAAGGAGGCATGAAAAATGTGCAGATCTGGTGGTCCTCCAAGTTAGGAGATGATAGTTGAGTCACTGCAAATGAACTCTTCAATTTAATTCAATTAATCTGTTGAAATTGTATTCATATCACATTACAGATAAAAACAAACAAACAAACAGAAGTAAAAAAACAATATCGCAATGTTTTTCCCAATGTCATGCAGGACTATTTGTTACAGTATCATAAGATTGTGAAGGTGCCTGAATTGTGATCGATATCCTTTAATTATTGACTGTGCAGGTCAAATTACTAATATAAAAAATATAAATATATATGCTTGAGGTAAATGTAGCTCTCATTACGTTTTCTGTTTATTATAAATCAGGACTTTTACAATGTCGTGATTTTTAAGAGCGCAAGGTTAAAAATGAGCATTGCTTAAATTAGTTTCAGATCTGTTTTTGGTTTGCTCAAGTGAACCATCATTTTGATGCAGCGAGTTCACATTGCAAAGTTTAGCTGTAAACCAAATATGGAGGGAAGATAGCGACCAAACAAACAACAACAAGCTTCTCATCCTTAGTGGAGGCCCAAACAAAGTAAAGCATCATCATACTGTGCCGAGATACCCAAAAGGCAGTGGAAAAACAAATAATACAGAACTGTAACATCAAAGCCATTGGTTATTCTGAAATGAAAACCTGACGTTTGTTAAAAAAAATGCATAACTGTCTTCTCATCAATATGACAATTGCCATAAATTGGTTATGAAGAGTGAAAATTTCTGGTTTTGATATTTAGTTTTGCTTTCAAAGTGGAAACCTCTGTTGTAAGGAACAGATTGTATATTTATACTATAATTAAGTTTGACTAGGGCTTCATCAAAGAAGAAGATGATGATAATTTGCTGGGGGAGTTTGAAAATCAGACTGTTTATCTTAACTTGCCTTATTCTATCATTATTTCCTGTTTCTCATAAACAAAACCATTGACCATAGGATGACTAGACCGCCTGTACTATAACTTAAAACCATATTGCTAGTTTTATTTTATTTTATTTAACTAAGAGGTTTGAGTTTTGTTCACAGCAAGAGATAAAACACTTCAGTGTTCTTCAATAATCTTATGAAATATTACACTATATCGCACTATTATACAATATATCATAAATAGTATAATAATATATAATAACTGCATTTGCTGTGTATTGTCTTAGAAGTGTGCCAGCAGAAGCTGAATGTGTTGAGGAAAGCCGACGCTGAAGTATACAGTATCATATTGATTTGCTCATAGCTGTCATGCTCTTAGACAGATGATCCTGTTTTATTGGATCATTTCCTCAAACTCTACATTAGAAGGCAGACAGGATCAAAAGCAAACACCAAGAAAGGTCACGCTAATGATTTTTTTGTGTTGTCTTTGTTTAGCAATCAGATTTTCGTTATTTATTATTAGGTTTGCTATAATTTTTAAGCTCTTTGTACATAAACTACACTCTAAAAAAATGCTGTGTTGTTGTATCTCATCATTGAGTCAAATATGGACAAACCCAAATGTTGGGTTAAAAAGTGGCATTTACTGTATATGTAATCTAAAAAAAAATGGGTTTGTCAAATCAAATGTTGGGTTTGTCCATAATTGACCAAGCATTTTTTGTGATTAAGTATGTGATTTCATTGCTGTACTAACCTCATTGCACACCATCTTAAATGTTGTTTAAATATGTCTAAAAAATCAGAGAAAAAGTACACTCACCGGCCACTTTATTAGGTACACCTGTACAACTGCTTGTTAAGGCAAATTTTTAATCAGCCAATCACCTGGCAGCAACTAATTTAGGCATGTCAGGATGATCTGCTGCAGTTCAAACTGAGCATCAGAATGGAGAAGAAAGGTGATTTTAGTGACTTTGAATGTGGCATGGTTGTTGGTTCCAGATGAGCTGGTCTGAGAAATTTTAGAAACTCCTAATCTACTGGGATTTTCATGCACAACCATCTCTAGGATTTACAGAGAATGGTCCAAAAAAGAGAAAATATCCAGTGAGTGGCATTTCTGTGGGCGCAAATTGATGCAAGAGGTCAGAGGAGAATGGCCAGACTGGTTCGAGCTGATAGAAAGGCAACAGTAACTCAAATAACCCCTCGTTACAATCGAGGTATGCAGAAGAGCATCTCTGAATGCACAACACATCCAACCTTGAAGCGGATGGGCTACAGCAGCAGAAGACCACACCGGGTGCCACTCCTGTCAGCTAAGAACAGGAAACTGAGGCTACAATTCACACAGGCTCACCAAAATTGGATGTCATAAAGCGCAAATCATCTCAGACTGGTTTCTTGAACATAATGAGTTCACTGTACTCAAATGGCCTTCACAGTCACCAGATCTCAATCCAATAGAGCGTCTTTGGGATGTGGTGGAATGAAAGATCATGGATGTGCAGCTAATAAATCTGCAACTGTTTGATGGATGCTATCTAGTCAATATGGACCAAAATCTCTGAGGAATATTTCCAATACCTTGTTGAATCTATGCCACGAAGGATTAAAAGCAGTTCTAAAGCAAAAGCGGGTCCAACCCGGAACTAGTAAGGTGTACCTAAAAAAGTGTCTGGTGAGTTTACATCATGAAAGCGATCTTAGGATCTCTCTGAAAAGTTTAAACAATGATTGTGCTCCTTAACATCATGCTCCTAAACTTAAAGAAAGTTGACAATGATTGTTGTTGCACATCTTCTGCTTGGAGACATAACTCGTTTATTCTGAGAAAAACAACAGTGGGATGTAAAAAAAAAAAAAAAAATGTTTTATTTCCAAATCTTTAATGTGCATAAGTTAAAAATAGTTAACTGGAAGGAAATATATTTACTTAAGGCTGGAATAAAAGCACATTCACAGCTAGAACAATAACAAAGAATTACAATTATCATTTTAGCTTCCACACAAACTCATATTAAAATTCTGTTATTATAAGTGCAAACTGTTTTCTGCTGCTTTAAATACTCACACTTGATAAAGCAGGATTAATTCTCATTGGCTGTCTGTCACATATCTGACTGTCTGTCTGTCACACTTTAATAATAAACATCTGTAACACCGTGTCCTCCTAACAACATGCAATGCAACAAGATTCCAGCGACTAGCAATTTGCCACTGCACTCCCAACAAAATAGGAAAAGGCTTTTAATCTAACTAATACATATTAAACCTCTTAAACATCATTAATAGGCTACTGAGTGACTGATGTTATTGGTTTGCACAGTCACAGTTCAGAATTTCATTTTCAAATAGCCTGCTAGTTATTTTATTTTCAAGATCTGAAGTAAAATATCTGCTGCTGCTTTCAGTAGTATGGCAATAAATCTCACGTAAAATGATATTTAAACTCACATTGAGAGCATTTAACACTGTATAAATCACATAATCTTTACCTGAGGTGATAGTATATGCTGTTGTTTTGCCTCAACATTGCAGAAATAGAACCGGTTTCTCGTCGAGAATGGTTAGGACAAAAACTAATTTTAACATAGAAAAGATCTATTTTTTGACATGTTGCAGCGCATGTAGTTAGCACACGCTGTTATTCTATACTGCAATACACTTTGGTTAAATGGTTCTGTAACCCTTAATAAAGTAAACATTTGAAGTAAAGCTGTAACCTGATTAAGTTTAGATAGGATACAGCTGCAGATTATTTTTGGGACAACGTAAAACAATAATTAATATGTTTACATTACTATGAGGACTGGGTTTACGTTTGGGGTTGGGGTAGGCGTTAATAAAATACAATTAATGGCTTATTTAATTGCTTAATGGCTTATTTAATTTAATAAATTATACATATAATTCTCGTTAACTTCTGGCTGCAGCTGTATCCCTTCTAGCAACAACCCTGTAACCCTTACTCACGTCCCTTACTGCTTTGAGGGATCAGCGGTCAAGTGATTCTTTACACAGTTTCCGACAGAGAAAAATCCCATAAATGAGTTATTCCTCACAGAATGACACTGAAGTTGCTCTGCTTTGTTTATAACCTTTAAACCAAAACACTGCATTCAACTCTGTTTCCAAAATGTGTCATCTAATTGTCTTTTCCACTGGAGTTATTCTGCTCTGGCCACCATGTTTTTTTTCTATATGCTGGCTGCACGGGTCCTGCTGGTTACATTAATGTTTGGACATCTGCTGGAGCTTGGCTCAAAGAGTGGGCCTTTCAACGTAGGCTTTAGAAAATCAAGAAACTGCACAAACACTAGGCTGTGCAGTAATAAAAACAAGCTCCCGCTTGCTGCATTAGTCCTACATTAGCCCAACTGTCCAGCCTCTGTTGATGCATCGATGGTGTTAAGCATATCTTTGGTCAGATGCACCGATGTGCCTTCTAGATCAAGCTGAGCAATGTGACTTTCTCCACTTTAACATATTTTCTTGTCAAACACTGAAATTGTGGCCTGTGGTCTAATAAAACGAGGACTGAGTATATTTTAAATAAATTGCACTAAACTTTACAGCTTTTAATAGCATGCATAAAAGCAAAAAGTGAAGTAGGGAAATAATAAAGAATGATGGAGAAATCTTAGCCACTCTCAGTAGGGGAGTGCTATGGTAGGGCCCCGTTTATTTACTTTAAGATTCTGCTGAAAAGATACAGACTGATGTTTTGTCACAAGTAAAATATGAGCCGCTTAACAATATTGTGAAATAGCATAAACAGTGAAATGACCCTTGGAGTAATAACCATCACTTAGAGTTGCGATGGCAAGCTGATGTATGCTGATAAGGTGTTTTTTGCTCTTTGTTTAAGGTCTTTATTTTTTCGCACTTCATGCTAGACTTAAAGGAAAAGCTAAATTAGCAAACTAAATGGATAATTGCCTTAGAGGGAGATATGGATAAAGAGGAAGAAATCTGAGCCCTTGGGTGGTTTTATTGCTTCCCGTGTCTTTCATGCACTCTTAGGTTTTACTTGCAAACAATGGCAACCATTGATGCTTTAGAGTGATGTTTGGTCAATGGAGAAGAAAATGCTATTTAAGACAATATTATTATATTAATAAAGAATTCTGGAAGGTGTGTTTGCCAAAATAAATATGTAAAAAATACAGTAAAAAAAAAAGTAAACAACCTGTCAAGGTTTAGTAAGAAAAAAATGGCATTTATATGAGGGGGAAACTACATAATATCAAAAAAGAAAAATCCATTTAAGCACACTGCTATTAAAACGTGTTTTGTAACATAGCAAACTTCATATGATTCTTAGTGAAAATCATTTTAATTTACTTTGGTTTATTTTTGTTCAGGAAAACACCATAAACATACTAACTAAATCAGTTATACGTTTTGATTATAAGAAATTATTTTTATGACAGCAATACTTCTTGCTGTTCTACTTCTGGCTGTTCTAAAAAAAGATGTTTTATGAAGATTATATTATTGAACAACAGTTTCTAACTTAATAGTTTGATTTTATTACGATTCAGTTTCTGAATGTGTGTACCACAAGGCTCAATATTGGGACCATTGCTTTTCTGTTTGTATATAAATGATCTACCTGAAAGTTGCAATGAGGTTGGTTGTCAAATGTATGTGGATGATACAATTAAGCAACTTGTCTAACTTGTCTAACAAGCAACTGTTCAACTCTAAATTACAACAAAACAGTTTCAATGTGTTTTTCGTTGAAAAAAACAGAGCACTGGATGTATTTAAAATCCAAATTGACCAAAAGGAAATTAAGGAAGTGAGTGAATTTAATTACCTAGGTCTCATTATAGACTCAAAGCTTAAGTTTGTTGCCCATATTAAGAAAATGTCTAAGACTATTAAGACAAATTTAAACTGCTTTCGTATAATAAGACCATATATATCTCTTAAAGCAGTACAAATATTTGTGCATGCTATGATAATATCACGTTTTATTGTGAAGTAATCTGGGGTCAAGCTACTCAGTTAGTTGTTAAGCATGTAATGTCACTTTACAAAAACTTTAAAAGTAATGGATCAGAAACCAATAAAATGGCATCATTGTCAAACTCTTAAAAAATATAACTTAAGTTTTGATGTTTTTTTTAAGTTTTCATTTTTAAAAACCATGTTTAAGTGTATACATGGTCTTGCCTCTAAAGTAGTCTGTGAGTAGATACATAAATTCAGCAGTGATGGGGCAAAGACTAGAGGGGAAGTAAATGGGAATTGTAGAATCCGCAGATGCAGAACCACTATGGGTCAGTCATCCTTTTCAGTGAAAGGTTCGCATCTATGGAATGCCATGCCTGTTGATTTAAAATTACAATCAGAACTCTATACTATACTATAGAAATTATTTTTCTGTAAAGCAAAGAATGGTTGAAATCTTTACTACAATGTGAACATTAAGTATAATTCTTTCAGGTTGGTCAGGTTTACATTTCTCTTTAGTATGCAGATTGACTTACAGTTTATATTTGTGGCTCTGTATATACTGTACAAGTTTGCGTATTGTGTTTTTTTCTTGTTTGTTTATTTTTTATTTTTTATACGTAAAGCCTAACCAGGAATGAGTGCTGCAAATTAGCTTCATGCCATATGCCTTATGTATGCTACATCGGTTGTCTTTGTATAACAATGTCAAGTGTATTGTCCATGTTAAATAAAAAATGTAAAAAAATAAATAAATAAAATTATTTTTTAATCAATAGCCTATGTCCTTCCTAAAGCTATTTTTTGTCCATTCCGTGAAATTTAATTCTCTCCAATGTTGATTATTATCTCTGAACATTTCTCAAAATATCTTTTTTAAAATGTCAAAAAAGTCAAACATTGTCCACGTGGATCAGTCTTCTAAGAATTAAAGATTTGAATAAGATGCAATTGTATAAGATTTTTTACTTTTGAAGATTTTGCTTAGCAGCTGTTGTTTTGCATTAATGTAAAAGTCTATTCCTAAAGCCATCACTACATTACAAAAATTCACTGTAATATCTATTAAAGAAAGATGTGGGGAAAAATATTTCAATGTATGATCATGATGTTACAAATGTGTTGTGCACTGACTGGTACTTCTCTGGCTAAGAAGATCCTGTTCTAAACCAAACAAAAGAAAGTTGAAACACAAGAGCAGAAGCAGGTAGAGTATTGCAGTAGTGTGTTGCTCTTCTGTGGTTCTGGAAAGAAGCGTTTACATGCTTAATTTAGTTTCATCAAAATATTGTTTACATGTCTCTGTGGAACTGACAGTGGCAGTGCACTGTTATTTGAGCCTGATCATTTGTCAGTGCCGTTGTGA
The DNA here is from genome assembly GCF_903798145.1 of Danio aesculapii. Lineage (NCBI taxonomy): Eukaryota > Metazoa > Chordata > Actinopteri > Cypriniformes > Danionidae > Danio > Danio aesculapii. The sequence continues at coordinate 31,609,657 of NC_079447.1, read as the reverse complement.
CAAGGGCAGCACAAGACTCCTCAGAAGGACATGGGCTACTGAGACCCAACTTCATATTTCACTGGGTGCCAGACGTATCTGTCAGCCTAAGCATTTAAAGTGCCACTGATTTACTGCAAGTGCTGTTCGCTAATAGTCTTGAAAGAACTATTGAAATGACAGTAAACAAGAGAATAAAAGGACATACAGTACATAGTTCTGCAAACTTCTTGGCCAATTATCTACTCAGAATATTGATTCCTTAGAAATCCCTCACTGAATATAACAAAACACAATCTAACACATTATAAACAATATAATAACATGTTTTATTATTATTATTATTATTGTTGTTGTTGCTGTTGTTATTGATTTGCTATTGACCTAACTGGTTAATCATACACTGTAAAACCCCAAAAGTCAAGGTAACTCAAACCATTTGAGGAAACCGATCGCAACAAACCATTTAAGTTCAAAAACTAATCCTAATGAGTACTGTGAAATTAATCCACTTGAGTACACGAAGCAATCTGAACACAGTAAAACCCAATAAATGAAGAGAACTCAAACCAACAGAGTACTGTAAAACCCAATAGGTTAAGGCAACTTACCTACAAAGCTACAAACCATTTGAGTTAAAACTAAACTAATCTATATGAGTACTGTGAACTTACTTCATTTAAGTTGAAGTATTGAGGTATTTAATTAACTCATTACCTTCAATACGGAGTTCAAATGTCTTGTCAAATGAGTAGAACTATCAGTAAATTTTGAGTTAACTACACTCATTTCATTTGATAAAGTTGTCTGTTGGGTTTTATAGTGTATAAATATGTACAGGACTAATTTTGTAACATATTGATCTATTTATGAACAGCATTAAAAATAAAGCTTTCTGAAACCGGGTTCAATGTCTAATGAAAAGTTAAAACTGTACACAATCATACGGTGAAACAATTTAAATAATTTATACATTAATTTATATTTATTTATTATGAACTGTTATGACTGTTATATACTTTATTTTACTGTTCAGCCGTGACTGAAAATTAGTCTGTGTCAACTACAAATTACATACGTATTTTTTACGTTACGTATTTTTACAAACTAATTACGTATTTAAACATAGTTTAAATACAACAAATAGCCAGATAAATACAACAAACAAAACATTTACATCCTATAACACAGTCACAAAATAAAATAACCTTAAAATAATTTAGGTTAAATGGGTTCAGCTGACAAAAATGTTTCTCAACATTACATGAATAAATAAACTTTTGTTTTAAGTAAAATAAAATAGTCACTACTATGTTTAAGCTTAAATTGTACTAATATTATGTCATAATCAGACTTCAACGTTAAACTGTAAATGTCTTTACATTACTTTATTAAATGATGAAAAACAACAGATTGGCAACACTTTATCTTTGTATTGGTGTTTGGGGACAAAAACATTTGCCGCACCACTACCAAATTACACATATGCAATGTAATCAATTACAGCTCAACAACAGCAGTCAACTAACACAGTTTTTGATGTTTAAGTTCATTACAAAGAGATAATCCCACCCAAACCTTCTGGAATCAGACACTATATGCATTGACCCGGGGTGGGAATTCCCCAGGTCCTCAATGCGGCCTCTAAAGCCCAGTGACAGTTTGTTGTTACCATATTGTGTAACCTAAATCCTCAAAGAGAGGTTTGTCACTCGCTCACCTTCTCTAGTTGTAAGCCGATAAGGACAGTAATTGACAGCTGGAGTGAATGACTGGAGCTCTCTCAAGCCAAGCATGGACTTAAACAGCTTCCTGACAGACGCAGGATAACATTTGCTTTTACAACAAAAATTCCGTCATTGCTTTCTTTCCCCCTTCACATGGGAGAATATAATGTATTTTGCATTTACATTGGATGGCTAGATCATGACAAAAAAAAGCTGCCAACTTCTGAATTTTCCATACTTTAGTTCCAAACATTACACTTGTCTTTCAGCAGCACTAAAGTATGAATATGCATTCAGATGCCCAGCGTCAACAGTCGAATATGAGAGCGGTAGCATAGCAGGTTCCCACTGCTAAAGCGGCTTTACCTTGCAAACCCAGCACCTTTTTGTGCGCAGCGAGATCAGATCCAGATGGTGTGGGTTATGACCTCCACGGGGCCAGGCGAGCTGATCTACTGTCACTCAGACTGTGCGTGTGTGTGTATGTGTGTTCAAAAGTGTAAAAGAGAAGATGAGGATGATGTATGTCAGTGTAAAAGGAATCCACGCACTATAATTGCAGCTCTCTTGATATTTGCCTTAATGACAGATCTGTCAGCTAATAATCTTCCAGTAAATATGATCCTGTAATCCCTGTCTGTGGTTTAGCGACACATATTGGAGACGGTTTTGCTGTGTGCGAACACCGCAACACTTTACACACTTTGGGAAGATGCTAAATGCATGATAAAATGAGGTTAAAGGGGTTGTATGTAAGAATTCAAGTATAATTAGCTTTTTTATTGCCAATGTGTGAACAGCTTGTAACAAAAAAAGAGACCTTTCTTAACATCTATGAAAGCCAGATTTTGTATTTTAAGAACTCAGTGAGTTTTTGCTGGGTAAATGAAAGGGGATGTGAAGTTTGCACATGCTCTAGAGCCTCTGTCACATGAACTGAGTGCTTATAATCTTCAAGACAACTGCAAAAGAGCCACAGGATTAATTAAAAGTATAGTCTGATCTAGAGATGTCACAATTGTTTTTCATCGATGTCGCAATGTGTGCATCTGTGATAATAAAATTGCAGGATCTGCAATGTACAGTCAGGATTAGTAGACAATTAGGGACAAGAACATGTCCATAATAGAGTGAAGGTTTATTATTTGCATTTGTTTTGAAGGCTTGCTTGAGCATGTCAATGACTTAAAAGTATTTATATGATAAAGGCTATAGTTTGATCATTTAAATTGAAGTATTTAAATGATAAAAGCTAAAGTTTGATCATTTAAACTGAAGTATTTAAATGATAAAGGCTATAGTTTGATTATTTGATTATTCAGTTTCTGTACCTGAATCTTATGAAACCATAAAGGGCTGTTTATATCATTGTATCTTTGCACAGCTGTATTTCTATGCTTGTTACTTATTTTATACAACAGTTCTGTCTGGTTCTCAAATCTGATCTGATAGCCGTGCGATATTCTGCAATAACAGCACTCACACAGCCTCTTCACCCTTGTGTTACTCCTCCCACATAGTGACAGCAGATCAATAAACTTACTGCAGTTTGATAAATTTGCAGCTGTTGGAAAACATAATGTACTTTTGAGGCTTTTTTAGGCAAGAATGTAGTTGTTTAGATTGCAACTATGCAGTTTATTTATAAGGATTATTATTTTCAATATTAATAATTTCTGAGATTCAGAGTGTTGACTGTTGCGGCTCAAGATTGCTACAGAGACCGCATAATAAGTCCTTAGGGGAGAAAAAATATGTGTTTTCTATTCGTATTTCAAACTACAGCTGATTAAATCATTATAAATCTGGTAAGTGACATTCTAAGTGGATCTCTCTCTTTTGTATGCTGTAGTGCTGTATTTATACCATACAAATCTGCTAGTGTTTGCTTTGGCTTTTTTTTAGGGTTAATTATTGTGATCTCCTGGGAAATCTCTGTAGACTGATGGCATTTCATGCCGTTCAGCCATATAATCTTAAACCTTATAATGTGAGCAAAATCACCTGTTTTGTCATCACTTTAGATATTACGCTAGGGAATCATTCAAATACTAGGTCTAAAGTGACGTGTGTGAAGTAGCAACAATTTCTACAGTTCTGACGGTCAGCTGCAGATGTAAACGAATGGCAGAAAAAAGTAGTTTCTCATACAAAAGGATATCTGAGACACTACATGTTTGATTTTTCTTTTTTTTATACACAATTATGTCATCAAATTGTTGTATTAACGCAATATCACACTCGTAGTAGTGTGATATGGATGTATATCATCACTGTTGGCACACTAAGGCACTTGGCCTGCGACCTCGAGCCAATGCGTGCCTACATACAGCCCTATCGCACTGCTACTTGTGTGATATTGCTCATATACATTATTTTATACTCCCCGCTCTTAATCATTCCACTCAAAACTGATCTAGTGGAACTGTATTCATGTCACAATATACATTGCAAAAATAAATAAATAAATAAAACCAATTGCAATGTCAGTTTTATTCCAATATCATGCAGCCCTGGTCACATCGATGTAGTCTAAAGTCTCAAATATACTTATAATCAAGTTTCATAAGATTATCAGCTGTCAACTTTTTTCTTCCGTTTACTTTTTCATTAATATGCATGATGTCCCGTATTATCTTGAGACAGTCATGTATTTCAGCTCTATTTTGTGTGTGACTTAAAAAAATTATTTAGTCATACTTTACTTTTCCTAAATAAATTTCATTGTTATGTGCCAGTTGTAATGTTGGTAGCCAATCATGTCATAGTACATTCTGAAAAACTAAATTACAATCCAATCACATATCCATATCAATCAAGTTGCAGTTAGTAAAGGCGAGACACAAAGTGCAAAAATGTATTGCTAAAGTAAAAACGTGTAAAAACATGAATGAACATTAAAAAAGTATGTTGAATAAAACAGTTTAGCTTCCAATTTTTCATGATTCAAATAATCACAGAATTAGGGACGGCATTCAAACACAGAACGACATCAGCAAATGTCTTGTAAACTATATGTCAAGCAGCATGTCACATTTATTAGATCATTTAATCATGTGTAGTCTCTTAAAAGTTTCAAGTGCACAAGTAACAAGTTGCAGGCTGCAGTTCTTTAAATACCCACTAGTTTAACTCAGAGTCAGCCCTCCCTATACAAACAGTAAGTAAGTTATATAGGGCTGCCTTTAAAGTGATGCACTGTCACCCTTCATATGCAACCTCCTAATCAGTTAAATTATGTAAATGTTACGTGACTGTTGGATGTGCTCAATACTAATAAAGGGACATTGTTCCACGGGTGGCTTCTATACACGCAATCAGAGAAAAAAACACAGATGCATGCTCAGGCTTCTTACACCTTAACCAAAGTCAAATTTAAGTACTTTTCAGGTGCATTTTTATCATTTTCAAGCAGTTTAAAAATGTGCCAATTACATATTTAGACACATTTCATCAGATGTTATACTTTATAGTATTCTTTTTGAAAAATGTTTGATGGCATGTTTGCCTCAAGCTCTACATTGTATGATTGATATTTACTCTTTTAAATGTCATTTTCTCACATCTTGAATAGGCATGGGCTATTATAAGATTCTGACGGTATGATAACCTTGGATAAAAATTTCACAGTATTATGATTACTGCTCTAAAATACATTTTATTTAAATGTCTGGGCAAAAAATAAAAACTTTTTTCCCCTTTGAAAACAATGTATTTTATTTTTTGAAAGATTTATAACATTTTGGAGCAGTAAACATGTCGGGCTGAAGAAATCAAATGAATCATTGACTTCTGCTGTCTTCATTTGTTTCAGAAACACAGATTTCTTTACAATTTTAAACAGCATTTTTGGATATTTTTTCTGCTGTCCTAAAAAAACAACAAAAAAAGTAAATAAAAATTCTGACATACCTTAGGAACGGTATTACAGAAAATGTTGGCGGTTTTAAAACCTTGACTTTTCCAAACCGCGGTATCCCTTGAAAACAATTATCGTCCCATGCCTAATCTTGAATGCATAATCATTTATCTTAAATTTACTTTAATTTCACGTATTGTTCACTCATGAAATTGTAATATCCATTGATTTTGCCTTCTCCCACAAAAAGACAGACAAATCATGTTACAGGCACTACTACATTCCAGAGTTTTTGTGCAACAGCAAATATTTATTTTAAATTAAAAATAATTTAAAGAGCACCTATGTTCAAAATCATCTTTTTGGAAGCTGTTTGGACAAAACTGTGGGTAGGTATAGAGTGTCCACAGTCATACTGGGGTAATATAGAGACAATAAATCTCCTTTATTAAATTTCCTGATGTTAAAATAGGATCCAAATTCCTCCCATTTTGAGGCCCACCGCAACGTGACGTAGGATTGCGGTTTCCCCGCCCAACTAATTGATTGATAGCCGCACATTAACATGTCTCCGTAGTAACGCGTATAATCATATCAACAAGACAGGATGTGCGCAAAACATCTGGGAATAAAAGATCTGTTCAGCTGTCTGTGATCATCAATCATCATCAAATGTGATCAAGAATGAGTTTTACAAGTTTAAAACGTTTTTAAAACTGTGTGTTTGTAATGAATTACAGCAATTTTGCCCTCTTCAATCCCGGTTTTGTGGACGTTAAATCAGGTTTATTTTGTACAATAACATAATGGAAAGCCATACAGCAGTGGATATTAACATGTAGCCTGTCACATTTGGCATGCAAAAACAGTGCAAAGTTAAACGCATGCACTGTGTGTGTGTGTCCCCGCAATCTGTGTGTGTGTGTGTGTGTGTGTGTGCATGAACTTTGTAACAACATTGTGTGTGGCTCATCAAAGGGTTCGAATTAACTCCACAACAAATACATGAAATAATCATTGGGAAAGTTCTTACTGTAGTATTTCTTACAAATGTTATGTAAGATCTGCTTCCTTCATGTCTGTCACCATGCTGTTTATCTGACACAGCCGAGGTGGAGACACTCTGGCACATGGGAAAGGTGGGGGGGAAGAACTAGCATTAAAGGCACAGGCAACAAAACAGCTACATTGTGTTCAGAGCAGAAAATCCAATACTCTAAAAAGTATAACAAATAATAAATTGGGGAATTTTTAGCTGAAACTTTACAGACACATTTTGGAGACACAAAAGACATATCTTAGATCTTGAAAAGGGGATAAAATATGTGCCCTTTAAAAAAACTGTTTATTATTATTATTATTATTATTATTACCATTTAGTAAGACCAATTTTTATGAAAGCAACACAATTAGTTTTTCATGTCAGTTTCTGGCACTTTATTAAAAATCTAGGCACTTCTCAAACCTTGAAACCATCTGAACCATTTTCAAGGATTTTCAGCTGCCGCAAGAATCCGGTGTACTGTATATGTTTGTATTGGTGTGTTTTCTGTTCTACTTAAACACAGTTAGCTGTGTCTAAAGAAACCTAAACCATGAGGAAAGTAAATGAATGCTATAATTATAGATTATTACTGACAATCATTCTATTGTTTGTCATTTTCTTTTTTTTATTGTATTATTGACTCACTCTTATTTGGTGACACTGAAACGGCTTTGAAAGAAGGTTGTGCTTAGATCACAAAGCTGTGGGCTCTTAGATATCGAGGACTGGATAATAACTGAATTTCTGAATTGTACATTTACACTCCCTTTGATGTTGTTAATCTCATTTTGGAATGCAAATCACTTACAGTGGCTTACAGAGCAGAGTTTAGCACACTGAATTAAGTATGTGTGAATGTAGATACAGTAAAAATGATATGCATTGCACGGAGTGGGATGTGTTTTACGTACGAAGGGAAATAAAGAGGCTGTGGTACCAGTTCTCTCATTTTCTCCTTCCTCTCTCCTCTGCTTCTCTCTTGTTAGGTGATCGGGTTTCTCCTCTGGCCCATCAGCTGAATAGGTGGGGCTTGATCAATGGCAGGAAACTAAAGGATCAAATGGTAATATATCAGAATAAGTCTGAGCCAAAGTCTGCCACACACACACACACACACACTTAAACCTAGACAGAGGCCAATGTGACCACAGAAACAGTAACCTGCAAACGGACACACAGTCAGTAACCTTCATTTGTGCTGTACAAGACCACAAGTAAAGCATCTCTCTTTCAAACACACACCCACACACACATTCTCCATCACTCGCTTACAAACACCTTAACAAACCACTGTTGCCTGCAGCAATGCAAACTATTATCATGAATTGTGTTTTCGATAATATCATTGTTTAAATTTATTATATGTAATGTGTGTTTATATGTATCCGTTCATTTTAATTACTTCTCCAACTCGCCCCGAGGATGTGTGTGAAGTCTAATGGGAATTTGCATAATATTCAAACGTGAATTGATGTAAAGCAATAAAAGCAGATTATATTGGTGGCTTCAAAGGACTTATTGCAGGACTAATTATCTCCTAAATTACTCTAATTTAGAGGTTTAGTGATTTGAGGATGATAAATTGAATCAGGATATTGCACCACGCAAACATTTCAAAATTCATCATTTCATTATTCAAATCTTTGTAATGTTATTATGTATATACAGTATGTTATGCTAGGTCGGTTTTCATTTTATTTGAAAGAACGCTCTTAAAAATAAAGGCTCTTTATTTGCATAAATGGTTCCATGAAATAGGGGAGCGCGGGGCACTAAGTTATGCGGGGTAAAATGTAACAGAGTTTTAAGGTATTTGCTCAGGGTTAACCATGGCATACTTTCGAGGTTTTCACCACAGTGTCGGCAGACGTTTTTCTGCCAATTATTTAAAAAGTTCAGTGAAATTTGGATGAGAAACACAGGAGGAACCATTTTTTCAGCATAAAAGTATTTTTTATAATGCTCAATATTTTTTTATATAAAAAAAAGTAGTATGTTTGTATATACTGAAATCTTATATTGTGATCACCGTCTTCTAGGCTAAAAGATGAAGCCATTTTGAACGATGTAAAAAACACACAATGACTGCTAGCCAGTTTTGAGTAAAACGCCACACAGCGGGGTTAGTTGTAACAGGGTGTTAAAAAATAAGCCACACAACGGTTATACACCAATTAAAATGCAAAATAATTTTTGAATTTTGAGTGTAATGTTGAGAACTTTTTGAATAAAAAATGTTTTAATAGAAAATATTTTTAATAGAAACAAATGTATTTTATTATATTTATATTTATATATATATTTATATATATATTTATTATTTTATTGTATAATAATGGATAATAATGCAAAGAAATCCAAATGCGTTTATCCAATAGATAAATAAACATGCTGTGCTATGTAGAATAAAAAAATGAGTTACAGTAAGTACTGAGGAAATATACTATTTAAAGTAAACTGAATTTAAATTAACTGTGTTAAATCTGTCATTTTAAGCACGTGTTATAACTAACATACTGTCTGTTACAACTTGCCCCACTGGTGGGGTAAATAGGAACATTTTTACTCCTGGCATTTTTGGCAATATTACACAGAAACCATAGGTCCAGTGATCATACAACCAGTGCTTATTTTTAGGAGGGGCCTGTGTGTTGTTGGTAAAAATGATGGTTTCTCTAACCCCATTACTTTGTTCATTATTTGACCACAACCAAAAAGTGTTACTTTGTGCTCCGCTCTCCCCCTACAATTAACAGAGAACATTTCTTTACTGTAGGAAAAGGTTCTTTGGATTATAAATGTTCTTCATGCTATGAAAAAATGGATCTTTGAGGAACCTAAAATGTATCTTTATGAAAACCCACGATTAATCGAAAAAGATCACGACCTCGATTCTGGGTATAATTCACACAGAAATGTCATTACTGTCTAAATGTAATGATGTATTCATGGCTGCAAAATCACACGTGAGCTGACCGCGAGCTGTTTGTTTACTTACGAGAACGCGCGCGTGCAAGCCAATGACGCCTTCTTTAGTGAACAGAACCTGCATAGGCTGTGAATAGCAGGTAATAAAGTTGTAAATAATGTTCAGTTTGTTGCACAGAGCGATCGTTTGAGAGCCGACCTGAAAGAATAATTTGCATGTGTGTGTTTTTTTCTCAGTGACGTCAGCGATGAGTTGCACTCAGAAGTGAAACTGAAGCCGGCGCGCACATCATATAAATGATCATAACGCATTTTACAGTTATGATTATGACAAGCATTTGATATGTTTTTTATTTTATAGCGAACACATAGCGTTGTGCATCAAAATAAATGTTTACTATGTCAGTATAACTACTCTAGCCTATATAATGTTGAATATAATGCAGGAGGGAATCTGATAATGACAAATGTCTCATTTTACCAATGAAAACAAATGGTCTAATAATGTTTTCAATTACAAATGTCAAGCATATGTCTCAAACATAATAATTCAACTTTATAATAGAATAGTTGTATTCTGATGCCATCCTTTTACTGTGAATTAACAAACAGGAGATATTGAAAGTCTGTTCAAGTCCACCATAATGACTGTACAAAATTTTGCATTTTAAGCAACAGTAGAGCTACACATAGGCCTAATATTATTAGTGTTGCTTAACCATACGTTTGAGAATTAACAATAATAATAGCCTACTAATATTAACCTTTATTTTACATCTACAGAATCGTGATAAAATCGTGATCTTGATTTTAAGCAAAAAAATCGTGAATTACATTTTAGCCAGAATCGTGCAGCCCTACCACACAATGTATTTTGGTTGCCTAGTACCTTTATTTTTAAGAGTGAATATATGAAAATCAGCAATGGCATTGAACTTACTCTGAGATTGTTTTGATTATGCATTTTAGTTATGACAGCTATCAGGCTTGGGACGATAACCGGTTTCAAGGTTTACCGCAGTTTGGAAAAGTCAATGTTTTCATACCGCTAAAATGTACTGTTATATAATATACTGTTATATACCATTCCCATGATATATGTAAGGCTTTTTTAATCTATTTTTATGTGTTGTAAAGAAATAGCCCCTTTCACACATCGATACCAGTAAATATCCGGAAAATTACCTGACATCATTAACCAGAAATGAGCTCTAAACCGCCGCAGTTGTATTTGTAAACATAGTAGTAGTCGGACTTTTGTTGATGATTTCACTTTTATTTAAAGCTTTAGCATTCATGCAGCTGCTTTGTCCCAGAGACATCCAAAGGCAGAAGCGCGAGTCATCATAACTAAATGTTTACACATTTGACATTACAAATTCTGTGGCTGGATCAGTATTGTGAACAACTTTGATGAAAACATATGGAGGAACACTTTCACATGTCGAAATGTACATGATAATATGTGTGTGTGCTGGTGCTCACTGCTTCACGTACTCACGCGTCAAGCAACTGAAGCAGAGCTGAAAGGTAAACAAACAGCGGTTTATCATACGCATTTTATCGTACATTTTTTTTACACAGTTGGCATTAAGAAGAAACATAGAAATGTTATCTGACTAACATCTAAATGTAGCAGCTAATGTAGCTGCTAAACTAGCAGCTAAATGTGTGGAAAAATAAAGGCTTTTATTTTCATAAACAGCACAAATGTGAATGCGTCTGAATGTTCTGATTGGCTGGAGTGGACGTCTCACATCAGTCCGTTCTAATCGTGAACGCACTTCCGGCAATTTTCCTCCTGCGTTCACACAGCGCAGCATTCCGGCAAATTACCGGTAATGTAATGTTACAACTTCTCTTTCTGGAAAATTGCCGAACAAATGATTTTACCAGTATTTTCAAAAAGGGCCTGTTCACACATGATCCCTTTCAGAAATGTCTGTATGTGTGAAAGTCAGATAACGTTTCTACACTCAAAAAAAAAAAGAAATTTTGCTCGTTCAAACTACTTAATTAAAATGAGCTGAAACAACACAATTTTTGAGATTTTATTGGGACAACTTAATTTTTTATGTTCAATTTACATAAATTTGTTAAAAGTGTTAAGTTAACTTAATCGATTTGTGTTAGTTCAACATGAACAAATTATGTGGAACTCTGCATTTTTTACAGTGTATGTTCCTTCTTAATGCCTACGGTGTAAACAATCATCGTTAAAAATGCTTATGAAAAACCTCTGTTTGTTTACCTTCAAGCTCTGCTTCAGTTGCTTGACGTGTCTGCACATGAAGCAATGTTCTGGTGAATGCCAACACACACACATATTATGTACATCTCGACATGCGAAAATGTCCCTCCATATGTTTTTATTAAAATTGTTCACAATACTTATCCATCTGAGGCTCATTTCTGCTTAATTATGTCAGAATTTTCCGGTATTTTGGAATGGATGTGTGAATAGTCTTTTCCGGAAAAATTCCGGAACGTTTTTTGAATTTACCGGTAAAGTCATTCTGGTAATTTTATGGATATTTACAGGTATCGCTGTGTGAAAGGGGCTAATGTTACAACTTCTCTTTCCGGAAAATTTACCAGTATTTTCAAAAAGGGCCTGTTCACACATGATCCCTTTCTGGAAAATTGCCTGTAATTTTTTGGAAAAGTCTGTATGTGTGAAAGTGGCTTATGATTTTTTTTAACTATTTAGCCTCACCTGTTTACTGTTCCAAAGTATTATAAATGTTTTTTAAATAAAATAAATTGTGTTTAATGGGAGAAAATCGTTCTGTTTTTTGTTTGTTTTACCCAGACATTTAAAAATAACTTATTTTAGAGCAATAATCACAATACCGTGATACTGTGAAACAGTGATTTTTGTTATATCATATCATACTGTCAGAAACCTAAACAGGTGTTCTGCTGAGAAATGCACCCCCTTTATAGGCTTTCATTAGCATTCTCAGTCTACATTTTGTGGGTTTTAAACAAACGAAAAACATAAAATTGTTGTAGTTTTCAACTAAACCACACATTAAACAATTCACTTTAATTAATCTAATCAGTGTTGTGTTTAAATTAAATCTATTTATTTATTTAAATGTATGTCTTCTGTAAGGTAAGGGTTCCATTCATGGAACTCATCTCAGTCACTGTCATTAGTTATCATAACTCTGTTATTATTATTTTTTAATCAATTTAAATTAATACACATTTGAGAGGGGCTGCGTTTAACGACAAGAGTGAATGGCAATATCTAAAATTATATTACATTATAAATGTAAATACTTTCCTCTCTGTGCCTTGTTTGGCCATGAAAAACATGAAATCACTCACTGTTCCAGCTAGTGCTGCAGTTGTGTAGTCATTAATCATATGATTTGACAACAATCATTAAAGCGGCTCTGGAAATCGTCTGACTGAATGAGTGAGTTTAGCAGGTTTAGATGCTAACAGTCGATCCACATTTCTCACATTCGCTATAACTGGCCTTCTCTGATTTCACCTAGTTTATCTTTCAAGAAACGCGAACAATATGTGCAATGTTTAGGCTACACGCGGAGGCTTATTTATGTCGGTAGTGGCGGGTGTTAAATGGTCAAATAAGCTAAAGCTAAGCACATTACTCTCGGGTGATTGTTTTCATCGGGCCGGATAAATTTAAGATAAAGCGTTTATACAGACAGACTGTACCTGTGAGCGGTGTGAAGTGATACAGCACACACTATCCTAAGAGAAACCCATTTGTGTGTTCGGTCTCTGCAATATCTATTAGGCAGATGCTTCTGCGATGCAACCCAACACCGGCTTTTAGGCCAAGTGGACACATTATGCCCTCAGTTTAACGTGATGTCGAGGAGCTTGAATTGGTGATTGAGTGTAAGCGTCGCCCGCAATCCCGCTGCCTGTTCATAAATCACAAACCACCTCAGATTTGAAGCTGCGAGATCAGTTAGATAGAAAATGTTGCTTATATCCAACGTAAACAAAAAGGTTATAAGGAGAACAGTAAGGATAAAACCGTAATTCCTATATTATATAATAATAATAATAATAATAATAATAATAATAATAATAGGCCAATAATAATGATGATGATGATAATAATAATAATAATAGGCCAATAATAATGATGATGATAATAATAATAATAATAATAATAATAATAATAATAGGCCAATAATAATGATGATGATGATAATAATAATAATAATAATAATAATAATAATAATAATAATAATAATAATAATAATAATAACGACGATGATGATGACGATGATGATGATAATAATAATAATAATAATAATAATAATAATAATAATAATAATAATAATAATAATACAATAACGACAATAATAAGAATAACGGTGGTGGTAATAATAATATGGGTGGTAATAATAATAATAATAATAATAATAATAATAATAATAATAATAATAATAATAATAATACTGGTGGTGGTGGTGGTATAGGCTAATAATATTAATAATAAATAAATAAATAAATAAATAAATAAATAAATAAATAAATAAATAAATAAATAAATGCTATTATATATTATAAATGCTACTATATAATTCCACCTTGATTTTTAAGAGTAGGCTCTGTTACACAATTAAAACGATTTTAATTGTATGCGTCTTGCGCGTATTTGTTGTGCTTTATGTTTTCAATGCTTCTAATTGATGTTAGAGTTTACTAGTTTCAGGAAAAGTGTTCAACCACAATGAAATCGCGGTAAAGATTGTTGCGTTGCGTTTTATTGGGTCTGACAGCTTCAGTAAATTATCTTTATTAATGCACAGACTTCACATGTGTCATTTGTTTATTCGAGCTTCCGAGAAGCGGTTACCCGGGACAGATATATATAATTGTTTGTTTAATTTGTCTCTGATGCGTGGAGCCATGTCCGTGTTCACTAATTACATCCCAGGTTTTGAATTGTGGCAATCAGGACTGTTTCATCTCGTAAATCCAGGATGAAAATGAACTGGTATGCCTTTTCCTAAACTGCGGCAGCGAGTGTCACCCAGGCCTATGTGCGCGCATTTCCCCAGCAGGCAATTACTCCCCGAATTGGGTAGTGAGAGGATCAGTCTGCTGGATTACAGAGGTGGACACACACGAGGCCAAATGATCTGTCTGTTGCATGTGGACAGACTAGATTTTCTTTAGAGATTTTGTGTGCGGTGTGTCTTTCTACACCGCAGAGCTGTACTGGTAGCGACTATACAGAGACGCATTGAGTAAGGACTGTGGATAGCAGTAAGTGTTTTATGACGAAATGAACGATATGATATTTAAATAAAGTAGCCTACTGTAGGCCTACTTGAGAACACCAATTCGTATTATTTCTAAACATTGCAGGTTAAATGTCAAATATACAACGCTTTTCTTACCGCACTAGGATGAAAGAGGGATTAAATTATTTACATTTTTCCTGGTAATTAAATGTAGCATATTTGCCTATTTTATACCATAATTTACAATGATAACAAATAAAGGCATTGTTCAAACAAAAATAGCAAAAATCTGTCATCCAATCTCTCTAATTCAAATAGGTGTTTATTTATTTTATGATGGAATGCCATAAAATAACAATTTGTTCTTCAAATGATCAGTATCTAATATGAACAATTGTTAATGGGACTGTACTTGCCATAATGATAGAATACTTAGTTTGTACTTTTATGGAACATTTTGAGGGAGGACATTTTTATTTTTATCTGTACAGTCATTATAGTCTAATTCTGTTTTGGTCCTCACTGAATTTTAAGTTCAAAACCTCTTCTTCAAAACTGCTTTATTCATTTCTGTTGCACAAAACAGAAAATGGTAAAACAGATTTGGGACAACATGAGGAGTAAATATCAGAAAAATATTATATTATCTAACAGCTAATACTACAACATAGTATTAGCCACACTCAAAGCTGTCAAAATACACCAACTGTTTCTAAACATCCAGTAAATTGGAAGGCATTTCACAACCCCATTTATTCATTCATTTATTTATTTTCCTTCAGCTTAGTCTCTGTTTTAGAGGTTGCTACAGCAAAATGAACCGCCAATTATTCCAGCATATGCCCTTCCAGTCGCAACCCAGTATTGGGAAACACCCATACACACTAATTCACACTCATACACTATGGCCAATTTAGTTTATTCAATTCACCTTAGCACATGTCTTTGGACTGTGTGGGAAACCGGAGCACCCAGAGGAAATCCACGAGAACATGTAAACTCCACACAGAAACGCCAACTGACTCAGCCGGGACCAGCAACCTTCTTGCTGTGAGGCGACAGTGCTTACCACTGAGCCACCGTGCCACCCTTCACAACCCCATTGACATATAAAAAAAAAATGTAAAAGAAAAACAACATTTAAAAAAAGCTCAATGTTACATCAACTTAAACATCAAAATCTGAATATTCAGCTATGAGTTCACCAATTTAACACAAAATAACAGTTCATAAATCAAACTATAATTCAGACCTGAAGCACAACACTCTCCACTCTGCCTTTATCTCTTATTTATCTGTAAATATTGTCATATATCTTATAAATACACATGTATTAAAATTAATTTCCAATAAAATAATTGAATATAAAACAAAAACTAACACAGGCTGGGGTAAATTAGTATGAAGCCCCATTTTCAAAGCACGTTCAGTGGGTTTATGATTATGATGATGATGTTAATGATGATGATGATGGTGATTGGTTAATTGCAATAGACTGTGCCTGTTGAAGGTGGCTGGATTTTTGTAAGGCCCACGTATCCCAGGCCGCAGCTCTAGAGAGACTGAACCACAAGCGGTGCTGGTGTAAGGCGTGTAATATATTTAACTATGGTAAAGTAGTGTTTTGAGAATTGGTAATTGCTCACATCCTTCTCTGGCCATGGGGACACTGTCCAGATCTCACCGTTCGCATATGTGTGGGGTTTCTGAGGTGCATGCTTTCAGGTCGACATGGCACGCAGCCAATCGCAGCTCTCCGGCTTGTTTCCTGACATGAAATGTTGACTGACTGATAAGAAAAACAGTAGCAAGAAATAATAACACAATCAGGAGTCGACTGATAGCCCGGTTATGCTTTTAAGCAGCCTCAGTGCTTTCATGTTGGTGGATGTTTCCCTGCCGCCTTAGGCCCGAAAATCAAACTCAACTTCACACTAGCCCTCTTTGCATAAAAGAACGTGTCTGCAGTCATAATATTTACTTTGATAATGTTTTCACGACATGGCAACTCTGAAGCGGGGATATATGAACTGTCTAAATATGACAGTCCGTGTGATTTGGAATGTGCAATGAATAAGGCTCCTTTTACCCTGGTTCTGAATAAACAAGAGACCCAGGTCAGGTCCTCCAATGTGTGATCTACTTTGTAGGCCGGTGGTTAAGCGTGACATGCTTGGCCCTTAAAATATACGCTTTTTGTTAGAGGGAAACGGACAGAAAAATATACAGAATTCTCTGTAATTACGTATAAAGGTTTATTTTACTTTGAAGCCACCATAAAGAAGTCGGTCGTACGGGCTTCACGTTGTCTGGAGTAATCTGGCCTCGCGACTGGTTTGAATTTGCTGCCCCGCGACAGCAAAATTGTCGTAATCACAAAGTAAACAGATACTTCCTCTGCTATCAGAGCGAGTCGACAAAGTTAGTGAATGAGGGAACTTTCACTGTTAATTGTTGTTTTCGTTCGTAGCCCGGTTCCAAAACACAAGCATAATTATTTGCAAGTGCTACTTTGATTTTGTAATTCACTTTGAAAGGGGCTTAAGGTGTTTCAGCAAATTATTCACTTAGCTTTAGTTGTTTTTTCATCTTTTTATGGAAAGAAAGACTTTTTAAAGATAATATACTTTCAGACTGAATGCGGTACTGCTTGTATAATTATCTGGAAACATTTCATTTATATAAAATGTTTTCAGTGAAGTCTTGAATGCCTACCAACTTTTTTTTTTAATCAAAAATACAGTAAAAGCAGTACTAATGTAAAATATTGTTACTATTTAAAATAATAATTTTCTATTTGAATAGAATTTTTAGAATTAATTCTTAAGTCTTTAGTGTCACATGATCTTTCAGAATTAATTTAAATCTGCTCTTCGTAGTTTGGTTGTGGTTCAAAACACCAAGCAAAATCTACAAACACTAAAATATTTAAAAATCTGCTGCATTTTTACTCAGATATGCTTTTGCTGATATTTTTTCATCTTTCCAAACTTATTGGAATATAATTTCAACTAATGTATTTTTACCATATTACACTCACACACAAACACATGCAAGAACCATTTCTCACCCATTATTTCCCCCATGCATAAACACTGGATAAATGTCAATATTATTATTTTCTAACAAATTAGAAATGTAATACCATATTATATTCAGTAGTGAAATGACCAAAAGTTTCTCAATGTTTTTGCAGGCATTGTCTCCATAAAAGTTAGTTAAGCACTAAATAAAACGAAAAAAAAAAAAAAACATTAAACAAAGATAAAATAAAGCAATTTTCAGTAAATGTTAATTAAAAAATTCTAAAAAAATAAACCAAGTACCTACTCTTAAAACAAACTCTCACCAGCTGTAAAAACATTCAAGAAAAATAGCATAATCTGTTTGCTTCTCAGTCTCAAATTCAAAACAATAAAGAAAATGACGTACAACATTGCCATCACAACTGATCATTCAAATGTATAACAAAACAAATATAAAAAGGACAGACATAAAAGTAATTAAATATGACAAGAGCAAAGTAAATACACACACACGCACGCACGCGCGCACACGCACACACACACACTTACATTATCTCCTGTTGTAATATTTAGTATCTGCTGTTACCAAGGAAAAATGAGGTCTTGTGTCATCAGATACTAAACATTAAAAATCACATCGGGACAAAAACCATGATTAGCCCACAATTTCATTCCCAGAAACGCCACAGGAGGTCAAACTACACAACATGGCACAATGTCTTCCCACATAATTTCCAGTAGTGTACATGAATGATTCATATCATATCTTAATCAATTCCCCATATTCCTCATTCCTAAATCTGTTTAATTTCCCCCACCTAAAAATGTAAATGTATGACTGAAAGCAATAACATAAATGCACACGAACTATAATCATAGGCTTGTCATTACTGTCGCCCCCTACCTCACTGCACCATTTGACCAAGTAACCAAAGTCTTTTATAGATTCATTAATTAATTTTCTTTTCGGCTTTGTCCATTTATTAATCAGGGGTCGCCACAGCGGAATGAACCACCAACTTATCCAGCATATGTTTTACGCAGCAGATGCCCTTCCAGCCACAACCCAACACTGGGAAACATCCATACACTCTCATTCACACACATACACTATGGACAATTTAGCTTACCCAATTCACCTATAGCGCATATCTTTGGACTTGTGGGGGAAACCGGAGCACCCGGAGAAAACCCACGCAAACACAGGGAGAACATGCAAACTCCACACAAAAATGCCAACTGACCAGCCGAGGCTCGAACCAGCAACATTCTAGCTTTGAGGCAACAGCGAAATGTGGGTATATATATATATATATATATATATATATATATATATATATATATATATATATATATATATATATATATATATAAGAAGATTTGTACAAATTAGAAAGTAAACTTGCCATCCTGCATCCCCCACCCCATCTTTATATCAGTTTTTAATGCCTCTCTGTTTTCCTCTTTCTCTTTTTCCAGTCATAAAATGGTGCCAGGCTGCGACATGAGGGCAGGGGCCGTGAAACCGTACCCTCATCATCAGACTGTACAGTAGAAAGACAGAATCACAGTCCTGGTGAAAGCAGGGCATAAAAACACTGCTGCATGATAAGGAGCTGCGCAGGGACTTTGAACATTTTATTAGTATCTATAAAAGAGGCACAGGACGACGGACACACTGTCTATAAAGCCCTAATGGAGGATCAATTAAGATGGTCAAGCTGCAGAAAGAGACTTTTACAGTGTAGGGTTTTAACACTTAACTTGTCCTTTCACACTAACGCTGAAACCACAAGGCTGAAAAATGTAGTGCAGGTTTAATTCCAGCGCATCTAACAATATATTGAGATCACTAACAGTAAACAAGTTTGTTCTGTTGTGAATATAAAATCAAGCAGATAAAGAATGACAGAAATGTTAAGTTTCCATGTTTTATGTCCATAGACATTAATTTTTATGTTGTACAAACTGTATGCAATCCCTAAATCTAAACATAACCTGATAGAAATAATTTTGCATTCTTGTTAAAAAAAACTCATTTACTATGTTTTATAAGCTGTTTTCTATTTACAAAAAAAGTCTTAATAACTTGCCTAATTACCTTAACCTGCCTAGTTAACCTAATTAACCTACTTACGCCTTTAAATGTCACTTTAAGCTGTATAGAAGCGTCTTGAAAAATATCTAGTCAAATATTATTTACTGTCATCATGGCAAAGATAAAATAAATCAGATATTAGAAATGACTTATTAAAACTATTATGATTAGAAATGTGTTGAGAAAATCTTCTCTCCGTTAAACAGAAATTGGGGAAAAAATAAACAGGGGGGCTAATAATTTTGACTGCAACTGTATATATATATATATATATATATATATATATATATATATATATATATATATATATATATATATATATATATATATATATATATATATATTAGTACAGCAGTTACTAATTCATTACATCCAGCGATACAGCTTGTTAACAGTTAATGCACCATGAGTTAACTTGAACTGACATTGAACAACTGTCTTTTCATTAACTAACATGAATAAATACTGTAATGAATGTATTGTTCATTGTTTGTTCATGTCAGTAAATGCATTTATTAACAATAACTAATACAACCTTATTGTGAAGTGTTACCATATGGCATGTTTATAATTTAATACTTAATTTAACATTTAAAAGTTAATATATTTCACTATTGTCAAATAACATATATTCAAAAGAGCGGCAACACCAAAGCTCCAGAAATGCAAATTTATTACCTTTTTGAACATATATTTTACGATGGTCAAATAATACCATAAAATATTTAAATACATTGCATCAAAGAAAAAAAGCTGAAAATAAAGTTTAAAAAAAATTTGTCAATAGACAATTTTTAATATGTTATCACAACCACGGCAGACTATCTTGCTAAATAAAGATTCATGCCTCTGACAGAGGTTATGCTTGCATCATTCTTGGGCAGTTTTTTTTTTCTATCTTTTTTTTTTGGGAATATGCACATTCACTTTGACTTTTCATTATTTGAATGTGTTTTTGACTTCCTTTGACATCAAAGCTTCCAAACACACATGCACACACACTTCCCACAACTAATAATCCTCTATTAATTCCTGCGTTTTCCATACCTTCTCCCTTCTCTCCGTCAGGACACAGCATGACAAATTGAATTACATTTGGAACACACGACCAGCCCATCTATCAAAATCAAGTCAAAAATCTTCCCCGTGCGTGTTTATGAAAGACGTTTCTAAACTCTTCCTGACCTGAAATGTTTATATCCAGAGTTTACGTTGTGAACATTTTAGATGTCATCAAAACCACCTTGCTCCAGGGGTATAAATTGGTTCCATTTGTTGGCGGGCCGAGCGGCAGGAGCCGAACAAGGAGGAAACCGAAGAGCTCCAGAAATCAGTTGTGAGCAGATCGAGACACCGTGGACTTTCAGAGGGCTTCGTGATGAGTGAAAATCAGGGATGGGGGTTCGCTGGGAAATCGCATGCCAGGCCTCAATCAGCAACATGTCCTGACAACCGGGGAGGCACGTGTCAATCAAACTCATGTGGCTTCGTGGGGAAGCAGTGAATCTGCAGCATAAGGCTTTTAAGTCATCATTAAAGCAAAGCAAAACTGATGTATGTTCTGTGCTAATGGTATACATGTTAGTATTATACTGTCAATTATAATGTAAGTCCAGGGGCATCTTATATTATCTGTGTGTTTGTTGAAAGGGATACAAATGGGTTCAGAAAATGGCTTAAACAAGACAAGTAAAGTTATTCCTTCTGCTTTTATATTGAATTTATGGTTCTTACTAAATTATGAATTGTGTGTTCATAAGAATTTATAATAATGAGAACCTAGAAAATAAATAATAAAGTAGTTTAAGCTAAGTTTAATGATAGTGTAAATTCAAAGCAAGGGAAAAACATTGAAGTAAGTTTTTAGAAATATTCTTAGTTATTGTTAAAACATCTATTTGTTGTTTTTATAAGTTTCTCCTCGTTAAAGTGTTTGCATTATATACATTTCAGAAGCCTAAAATTAAAAGCCATTTTACTTTTTTTATTGTTTTGGGGTTTCCAGATCCATTTTACTGTTTGCTTTGGTGGCTGAGAGAGAACACCAGGATATTAAGAAATGATCTTCATCAATTTGACAGCACGCTTTTTGCTAATTCTTACAACACAAACAACTGAAGAAACACGCTGCATGTATTAAATGAGATTTATACTATTAAAACATTGTTTTACATTTAATCATCAGTTTATTTAGGCTAATAATTTAAAAAAGACAACAGAATTGTGTAATCAGGATATTAATATAAACAAAAAAGCTCAAATTTACAAGACAACTTGACTGAGCAACAGTCACGGCATAATAACACATCCATATCTCAGCAGGGTCGGTCATGTTTTTGGTTCCCCGCAAAAATGCAAAAATTTGTGAAAAATGCAGCTCGTTTCTTCAGTTGTTTGTGTTGTAACAAGATGCAGCGCATTTCTTCAGTTGTTTGTGTTATAACAAGATGCAGTGCATTTCTTCTGTTGTTTTTGAGAATTTGCAACACGTGTTCTGTCAAACTGATAAGGATCGTTTCTTATTTTGCTGGTGTTTTTGTAATTGCAAGTGTTTTCTTAAATTGTAGAGTGTTAAGCTCTTTTGGCCACTGTAGTTTGCCCTAGTATTTATCCGTTCAATTCTAAAAATCTATTAAAAAACTTGAAAACACATTAAAATATTTTTAAAATGACAAAATTACAGAAAAAAAACTGTAATACATTTATACTATTCTGTGCATTCATTTATGTGACCAGCTGCAAATTCTAGAACTGTCAGTAAGTCACTTTGTAAAACTGCAGGGCTATTTTTTCAACATCAAAAGTTATTGGAGCACCCCATCCGCACACTTTTTAAAAATTCTTTCATGAATTAGTATAACATTTTTTCTTATTTTTTGTTTGTAGGGTTGATTTGGGTTGGGCTAAGGATAATATTGTGGTAGTTTACGTAACTGTAATCAAATATTATTCTTTTTCAATATATATTATTATTATGTACATTACCGGTCAAAAGTTTGGGGTCAGTGGGATTTTTAAATATTTTATAATAAGCTTCTCCTGCTCACCAACACAGCAGTTATTTAATTAAAAAATTATACTGTACACATTGTAAAATTGTGAAATGTTATTGCACTATAAAATAACTGTTCAAAAGTGGTTTATGATTTAGTTTAATAATTTATTCCAGTGATTTTAAAGATGAATTTTCAGCTTCATTACTCTAGTTTTCTCCAGAGTCACATGATCCTTCAGAAATCACTCTAAAATCAATAATTATTATTATTATTACTATTATTAATATTATTATTATTAATGCAATAGTAATAAAAGCAATAATGAGTGGAGTAATAATTTCATTTAAAACTACAAACAATAAGTAATAAATATTTAATAATAAAAAATGTAACAATTTAACCTTTTTTCATTTAATAAATTCTGCCTTGATGCACATAATAATTTTATTTAAATTATTAAATAAAATTAATAATTAAAAAAAACTTATCCCCACCTTTTGACCATTAGTGTGTTTAAAACCAGCTTATACTGTATATTTCTCATGTCACTTACTTTTATTTAAGTATCTGCTTAATAAAAAAAGTTAGTGGAGCAGAGATCAAGATCCCATAATTCAAACAGAAAAATAACCATGAATAACAATTTAAATGGACAATTTCTGTTCAAATATAGTCACACATCTCTGATTGATATACAGATATACATTGTTAAAATATTTATGTTAAAGAAAATTCTGGGTAACTGAAGTAACTTCAGCTAAATATAATGTTGAAGTGCATTATAGAATGCAGTCATATATTGCGCAAATATATTGTAAATAAAATTACAAAAAGAAAACAAACACACACACACACACACGCACACACACACACACACACACACACACACACACACACACACACACACATACATGCTGACTAAATTATAATTTTGATCCCCGAACCAAACCCTACTCCTTACAGAAAGTCACTTCACACCTTAACCCTTTAAGGTGCTCTCCATGAAAATATTTCTTGGATTGAATAATATATTGACACAACTCTCATAAATCGTGATAAGCAATTAGAATAATAATCATAACATATGGTAAATTGGTTAACCAGGTGGTTATGATGCCTGTTAAAGATAAATATTATTTATATATATATATATATATATATATATATATATATATATATATATATATATATATATATATATATATATATATATATATATATATATATATATATATATATATATATAATTTTTATTTTTTTTATGGAGACAATTTAAAAATCTCAGGTTTTACTATCCTCACTGAAACATTTGCCACACACACACACACACACACACACACACACACACACACACACACACACACACACACACACACACACACACAAGCACACACATGTGCACGCACAAACAAGCAAGGAAACACACACATGCATAGACTTCAATCCCACCTTCTGCAATGACTGCTCAAAAAAATAGAGCGTCCTCCAAGACAGTGAGAAAGTTTTATAAACTCTGTCCAGGAAGTGACACTAACAAAAGTCAGAGCTCATTGTAGCTCATTAGTGAGCGGATATAGTGCATTATCTGATCATCTGAGACACTCTCAATCAAAACGGTGCCAAACAATGTCAAGAGGACGTCGCTGAGAGCCTCTACTATAAATGGTATGTGTGTATGTATGTGTGTGTGTGTGTGTGTGTGTGTGTGTGTGTGTGTGCGTAAATATGTTTAAAAAGAAGAAGTAGCACTAGAGGTCTAAATGCTTCAATTTAAGCACATCAAAGTATCTAATAGTAAATGTGTGCACAAACATGCATTAAATATGCATATACGGCAACATTATTAGCCCTCTTATGAAGTTTTACTTAATTATAAAAAATGTTCCAAATGCTGCTTAACTGAGATTTTTTTTCAACACATTTGTTAACATAAAAGATTAAAAAAAGATTTGCCAGTTCCTTACTGTATTTCTGTATTCTGCATTTACATCTACAGCACCATTTTCTTGCTGTATATGTATTTACAGTATTGTATATCTTTACTGTAAAAAAAGTAATTTACAAAAATCATCAAGAGTGTATTGTTTTTGTCTTTGCCATGATGAGAGTATATTAATAATATATTACTAATATAATATTTTTCAACATATTTTGCAAGATCTAGAAGTTAAATTTAAACGCTTAACTAAGTTATTAGGTTAACTAAGCAAGTGAGTTATTTTTAGTTAGTTAATTATAAGTTATTAGATAACAGTGAATTGTTCTGTAGACTGTCGAAAATAATAATTTCTTAAGGGACTAGTATATATATATATATTAATATATATTATATATATTATATAATCCAATATAATAATTTATGTTGACCCTAAAAAGTATTATTATTATTATTATTATTTTTAAATGTAAAAATGAAAACTTTATCCGGAAAAAAATGAAAAAAAAAAAAAAAAAAAAAAAATTATTTCAGTCAAACTTAAAGAAAACTATTCACATATATATTGTAAAAAATAGTTTGAAAATCTCTCCAGTGCTGTTTAACGGAAAGATTTTTTTCAGCACATTTTTAAACATAACAGTTTTAATAACTCATTTATATTAACCACACTGTTAACAATTTTTCCTTTAGAATGTACGGTATAAACTTACTGTAATTCAATTACAGCAAAGATACTGTATTTACATTTACAGCACCATTTATCTTGCTTTATATGCATTTACAGTATTGTATATCTTTACTGTAAAACCTACAGTAATTTTCACAATGCAACTTTAAAACTGTCATACAGTAAAATACAGTTCATATTATAGATTAAATACTGTTCATATTAAATGTTGTAATTTATAAAAATTATTAACAGTGTATTTGTTTGTCTTTGCCATGATGACAGTATATAATATTTTTCAACATCATTTGTAAGATATAGTGTTCAGCTTAAAGTTAAATTTAAAGGGTCAACTAGGTTATTAGGTTAACCAAGCAAGTAGGTTTTTTTTTTATGTGAAGCTGCTTTGACACAATCTACATTGTATAAGCGCTATACAAATAAAGGTGAATTGAATTGAATTGAATTGAATAGGTTATAGGCAAGCTATTGGATAAAAGTGTATTGTCCTGTAGTCAATCCTGTAGTCAAAAGTGTATTGTCATGTAGTACAATAAGTAAAAAACATTTTCCGCACAAAATGTAAATATATATATATATATATATATATATATATATATATATATATATATATATATATATATATATATATATATATATATATATATATATATATATATATATATATATATATTTCGGTCAAACCAAAAGAAAACTATTAAAATGTACTATAGAAAATAGTGTGAAAAGTTCCTTGCTCCTTTAAACAACTTGGAAACATTTGAATAAGAAAAAAAAACTCACAGGAGGGCTAATAATTTTGCCTTCAACTGTATATAATTTGTGAAGCAGGGGTGTTTTTACATATACTCGTACAATGAAAGTGGTGTGTGCGAGTGTTCTGAACGTCTGCATGCATCCACTCTCCACGCTCAGACAGAAAGCAGATGTGGGGAATGTGTTAAAGGACAGTCTTGTTGATAATCAACCTGCTATTAGTGAGGTATGTGGCAGTGCTGCTGCTGGGCTGTGAAGGATTGCATTACTCAAGCTCTCCAGACGACAAGTGGCTGCTTTCCTCTCGGTGCAGCACAACACATGTACAAATGAGTGCACGGTGTTTTGGAGCATCTCTTCCTGAACTCTAAATCTCTCTGGAGTGAGTTATGGTCAAGAAATGGCTCT
Source organism: Danio aesculapii (assembly GCF_903798145.1). Classification (NCBI taxonomy): domain Eukaryota; kingdom Metazoa; phylum Chordata; class Actinopteri; order Cypriniformes; family Danionidae; genus Danio; species Danio aesculapii. The sequence goes on along the minus strand of NC_079447.1, from coordinate 31,582,965 downwards.
TCGTTTCCTCCTGTGGCTTAGGAGGTCCTGTAAACATGGGTTAAAGTAATGCAACCTTATTCAATTTCCACCAAATGAAGGGGGTGGAAGGATTTTTTTTTACCCACAGATGAGGTAATAGCTTTGCTTGTTTTACATGCTGGTCAAAACTGATTCCAAAAAAAAAAATAAAATAAAATAAAATGCACACAAGTTCAAGTGGGTGCTCGACTATAAAAACATATGAAGAGTTTATATGCAAAAATCTCTAAATGCCGTCTGAAATTTTCTTCTAAAATGAACATTTTTATCAGGCTCCTGTGTGTATAGGTTGCATAATTTCACTTTTACTGCAAAGGATAAGTTATTTTCATGGTCTTTAAAAAGAAATAAAACAACATATACAAAGGAGGCTGAGAAAAATGTTCATTTTCGATGGGAATTTACACGGCACACCAAGGTTCCAAATATATACAATTGAATCAGAATTATTAGCCCCCCTGAATTATTAGCCCCCCTGTTTATTTTTTTTATTCCCCAATTTCTGTTTAACGCAGAGAAGATTTATTCAACACATTTCTAAACATAATAGTTTTAATAACTCATTTATTTTATCTTTGCCATGATGACAGTTTCACCTTAAAATGGTCCCTAAAAAATTAAAAACTGCTTTTATTCTAGCCGAAATAAAACAAATAAGACTTTCTCCAGAAGAAAAAATATTATCAGACATACTGTGAACATTTCCTTGCTCTGTTGAACATAATTTAGGAAATATTTAAAAAAGAAAAAAAAAAATTCAAAGGGGGGCTAATACTTATGACTTCAACTATATATATATATATATATATATATATATATATATATATATATATATATATATATATATATATATATATATATATATATATATATATATATACATATATATATAAAGTTAAATTAAAAAGTTTTGTGTAGTTTGTGACATTGCAACCACATGGGCTCTTCATCAGAAATGCAAAATAGCAAGGAAAAATGTATAGAACAGTTTAGATATGACTATTTTGATCAGCGTCATAAACATGATTATTTAAAATGACTGTATCATTATGATATTTTGTTGTTCTGTGATTTATTTTATGATAGGAAAACAAATTCACCTGATAACTTGCTCTGTTATACAATAAAGATATACAATACTGTAAATACAGCAAGATAAATGGTGCTGTAAATGTAAATACAGTATCTTTGCTGTAATTGATTTACAGTAAGTTACTAAACTGCTGCCAGTAAGTAACTGTAGATTCTACAGGAAATTGTTAACAGTTCATTTACTACAGAGTCGGCGACGCAGTGGCACAGTACGTAGTGCTGTCGGCTCACAGCAAGAAGGTCGCCTGTTTGAGCCGTCAGTTGGGTCAGTTGGCGTTTCTGTGTGGAGTTTGCATGTTCTCCCTGCGTTCGCGTGGGTTTCCTCTGGGTGCTCCGGTTTCCCCCACAGTCCAAAGACATTCGGTACAGGTGAATTGGGTAGGCTAAATTGTCTGTAGTGTATGAGTGTGAATGAGTGTGTATGGATGTTTCCCAGAGATGGGTTGCAGCTGGAAGGGCATCCGCTGCATAAAAATTGTATAAAAATAATTAACAATTAATAAAAATAAGTTGGCGGTTCATTCCGCAGTGGCGACCCCAGATTAATAAAGGGACTAAGCCGAAAAGAAAATGAATGAATGAATACTACACAGAGCCATAGTTCACAAGCTACACAAACAGCTGGCATTATCACAGAACAATTATCATCTAGTTTAAATCCATATTGATTTTGAACGCGATTTTGGATGGCTTATTCTCAGTGTACTACAACTCTGTGTTGTAAACACTGCTTCATAAACTGCCTGACAAAAGTCTTGTCGTCGATCCCAGCTGTATGAGCAACATATAATAACTTCTAGAAGATCATTTGGAAAAGTGGCAGAAGGTGGATTTTTCCAATGAATCATCTGTTGAACTGCATCCCAATCATCACAAATACTGCAGAAGACCTATTAGAACCTGCATGGACCCAAGATTCTCATAGAAATCAGTCAAGTTTGGTAAAGGAAAAATCATGGTTTGGAGTTATATTTAGTATGGGGGCGTTTGAGTGATTTTCAGAGTGGATGGCAACATCAACAGCCTGAGGTATCATGACATTTGTGTGCCCATTACATTACAAACCACGTGAGAGGGCAAATTCTTCAGCAGGATAGCACTCCTGCTCATACTTCAGCCAACACATCAAAGTTCCTAAAAGCAAAAAAGGTCAAGGTGCTCCAGGATTGGCCAGCCCAGTCACTAGACATGAACATTATTGAGAATGTCTGGGGTAAGATGAAGGAGGAAACATTAAAGATGAACCCAAAGAATCTTGATGAACTCTGGAAGTCCTGCAAGAATGGCTTCTATGCCATTCCACGTGACTTTATTAATAAATTATTTGAGTCACTGTCACTGTATAAATACAAATGCTTGAGGTTTACTAGAACCGACTTTACTGACAAAATGTGCATGAAAGTCTTCAATTAATCACCTTAAAGCCCTGCTGCAAATACAGCGGCGTATCATATACAGTATGACTAAGAAAGAAGAATGAAGAGAAGGTGGGAGGAAATCAATCAGTGCTCTCCGTCCGTTTGACCAGCGGCCAAGCAGAGAGAGACCCAGTGCTGTGGCCTAGCTCCTCTGAGACAGCTGCAACATTTCAGAACTCCAACTCAGCAAATTTCCATCAGCTGCTGCTGCCAGAGACCACAAAACGCTTTCAAACAACGGCTCACTTCAAGAATTCCTGTCTCAGGGAGGAGTGAGAGAGAGAGAGAGAGAAAAGATGGCTGGAGAAAAGTATCACAGTGAGCTCGGTGCATTGGGTTAGAGATTAATGCAAACTGTGCCCTGGCAGAAGAGTTTGATTGGCCTTCCACGGCAAAGAAATTGCTTGCAGGCTTGGAAGACGGCGGAGAAAAGTGTGTAAGGGCATGTTGTGTTCATAAACGAGGCCGGCGTGTTTCGTGTCAAACCCTCTTTGCTATACATTAACACTTGTCACAGATGCCCATTAGGTCTAAAGCCAGTGCCGAAAATTTTATTACCGAACCATTTATTTCATTGTTAGGAAAATAAACCACTGAAACCCCAGAATGCATTAAAGGCTCTTGAGCTGGTTTTCACCATCTTACGTTTGATGACACCCAGTACACCCCGCAATTGGCCTGGCGAGCTGAAATAATGCTTCTCTTATACTCTATTAAAACCAGCTGGCCCGCATAAGTCATTCTTTATTTAAGTTCAATTAAAAGAACAACTGATTTAATGAAGGACGCTATTTATACACAAGGGTAACTCATCCGTGCCGGCCATCGGCTGAGCGCCTCGCAGGCCAAGAGGAGACCTGTCTCAATAAACTAGACCATTGACACGAGTGCTTGTAAAAACAAGTGGGCCTAAACCATTCATGACCGAACGCAAATGACTACAGGCTGCCTTTGTCATAGACGGTCTGGCAAAAGAGGGTTTTGTTTTTAGTGAGAGGAGGAAAAAAATTGGTTTTGTGAAGAGATTGGATTTGCTGATTAGAAGAAAGCAGAGAAATCATTTGGGTTTAATTGAGATGGATATGAGAAGAAGAATATTTTTTTACAATAACTACAGAGCTCAGCATAACTGAGTACACCCCATTTTGAAAATAAATATTTTTATCCATTTCTCAGTGAATATGGGTAATATATATTGGTGCATTTGAACAAAACAGATTTATTAAACAGATATATTTATTAAAATAATAATTTAGTCACAGAACATCTTTAAAAATGGAAAGATCAAACATTTAAATTCATGCAAAATATTGCAAAAATAAAAAGACAAACTACAACATTACAATGAAATGGTATATATTTTTTGTTTCTCTTGATTTTTGCTATTTTTGAAAATTATTAATATAATAAAAAGAAGTTTTTAATATTTTTCCTTAACATAAAACTTTGGGCTACTAATTTTTGAACTAATCTAATGTATATGCACAAATATAGTATTGTAAAGCATTCTATAGAAAATATGAATTTAAATGAGAGATTTGTGAGGGGTGTACTTATATATGCTGAGCACTGTATAAGCTTGATCATAATCAATCATAAAAATGTTTTTTGTTCAAAATAACTTTTTGTTTCAGAAAGGTATTATAAAAATACATAAACGTGTGAAGATAAATATTATTATTAAAGATTATTGCTAATAGTAGTAAATATCATCATACATACATTTATTTGTTTGATTAGAAAATAGATTTAATATTTTCTATTTAATAAAAATACTACTACAGATAATAGTTAATACTTAGTTAATAGTTAATAAATAGTTTACTGGTTAATACTACTACAAATACTACTTTCAATTTAATGAATTATGATTATATTTTTCAACAGTAACCTTTAGCTTTATGAAGCATGGGTAATACAATATTAAACATAGTGATTTTTATTCAATGTTACATAACTAATATAAAATGTGCAATGACTAATAATAATAATCATTATTACTAATCAGTAGAGCAGAAATAATAACAATCATAATAACAATCATCCATTGATTTTTTTTCATTTAATTTAATATATTTTTATAATTAATTATTTAACTAACTAATTAGCTTATATTGGATTAAAACAAAAAAAATTGTTTATATTCATACTATTACTTATACTAATATTCAAAATGACCTTAGGTTTTATAAATGGATCAGAAGTCCTAAATCAGAGATGCCCAAAGTAGGGCCTGCAGGCCAAAGTTGGCCCACTGTAACTTTTGATTTGGCCCATCATCCCATCTGAGAGGAGAGTGAGAATGATGGAGAGCTTGAGGCGATTAGCACAGAGATCGTCATTACTAATTTGATGTAACCTTTTTAGCTACAAAAAAGCAAACTGAAATGAAATGTTTCAATTAAATGTTGTAAATGAATCTGCTTTTTTCAAAAATGTTGATGTTGAAATGTTTAATGCAAGCAAAACATGGCAAAAACTACTGTAATTCTGTTATAAATTAGATTGTTTTGTTTTTACTGTAATGAGTTCATTATAAAATGTAAAACAAATACTGTATTAGTTAATATAAAGCAATGTTTTCTAGTTATTTTTAAATATTATTAAATAAATTAGCAAGTTACCCATGGCAACTATATTTACCTCCGACCCACTAGCCTCAACCAAGTTTGGTTTTTGGCTCTTTATAAGAAAAAGTTTGGGCACCCCTGTCCTAAATCGTGCGCAAAAAGTCGCAAAAAACAAAAGCTTACGCATACCAGAATAAGGTAAATAAATCAAATTATTATAATTTGGGAAAACAATTAAGATGGAAAAAATATATAACGCCTTTATAAAACCAAAGACTAAAAAAGTTTCAACATTTTAGCTTCTACAATTCGTTACTCTACATAAACTATCACTGTAAAACCCAACAAGTTAAAGTAACTCAAACCATTTTGAGGAATGATTTGTTGATTGCAACAAGCCATTTTAAGTTCAAAAACTAATCCTAATGAGTACTGTTTGCTTAATCTATTTGAGTAAACGAAGCAATTTGAGCACAGTGAAACCCAATAAATGAAGAGAACTCAAACCAGTAAAGTAGTACTGTAAAAAGCAATAAGTTAAGGCAACTCAAACCGTTTGAGGAAACTGGTTGCTACAAACCATTTGAGTTAAAAAAACTAATCTATACTGTGAACTTACTCAATTTAAGTTGAAGTAATGAAGAACTTAATTAACTCATTACCTTCAATAAAGAATTCAAAACTCTTTTCAAATAAGTAGAATTAACTTTAATCAACTTTAACTTGATAAAGTTGACTGTTGGGTTTTACAGTGTACATAGCCTAATGACAGACATAAAATTATTCTCGTTCACACCACTGAAGAAATAACGCATCGAATTCTGTTAGACTTTAGACACTACTCTTCTAAACTCCCGTAATGTAGTAATTTAAGTGCAGTGTATGAGCGTTCTCTCTTTCCCTGCGCATTATAAAATAGAGCGCTGTGCTGGAGCGTAGTGTTTGAAGTCTGGATCCAGGCCCCAGCTCGGCAGTAAAGGGACTCCCCCTGCCTTTCTCTGGCCATATAAATGACAGCTAGTGAAACCCGAACCGCCGGCCCTTCGTAAAAAAGCCCGACTATCTGCGCCGCCCTCTCAGTTAATCAAATCCGCCGTAATTGTCATCTGCAGATTTTTAAAGACACAAAGGGGAAATCGTAACTTGACCCACACCTCTTGACTCGCAGTTTGTGTATAGTCATGCTTGGCCATGTGTTTATGTGTGCGGCCGTATATAAGCTTGAGGGAAAGGCCACGGCTGTCGACTTCATCTTCATCTCCCCTCATCTCACGCTGCACAACTCTTTAGATCTTCAAAGCCAGAAGAGGACAACAAATCACAGCGTCTTGTGAGTGTAAGCCTATAATAACAGTGACAAGGCATGACACCAGGGAGTAGGGTAGTCGGAACAATGGGGGGACCATATGGGATGTTTTGGGGAGGAGATGGAACTATTTAAGTAGTAAAAGAACATTTGCAACCCAGAGGTGAGCGACGGGGGAGCAACTACACAATATGGAATACGCAGGTCACTGTAATATATATATAGCCTCGCCGAGTGATTATACTCATGTGTCCACTCAGCGCGATGTGAAAAATAAAACAGCTTTAGCACTTTTGTATCCCACAGATGAACTTCAAACTTTACACTTAACATGAACTTGTCACTTGAACCAGCTTCAGGACTTTTGAGTTACTCAATGTGTGGAAATACTGTAGGATCAATTTTGGACGGTGCTTTCATCAAACAAGTTTGAGCTCAAAATGTTTTAGATCCATGTTACATCAGATTGTATTTAAAATTAATGTGAGCATTGATATCATACAAGCTAACCACTGGGCCGCTGTGCCGCCCTATCAAGAAAAGGTAAGAAATTCTATTTATGGTGAGTTAGGAATTGACTAATTGGTGAATCGTATTTCAGCTAATGCTGGACCAGCCGTGTTCAATAGGCACACGCTCCTCTCGAAATTAGTTTGTAAATCAACCACACTTAGGGCATCATTTGGGCCACATAAAAGTCTACTATTTGGTACAGTGCATATTGTAAAACTCCATCCATTCACATTTATGGTTGAGTATGCACAGTTGAGTATGTTATTTAGTTTAATTCTACATAATTCCTTCATGTTGTTCCAACACAAATCATTAAGTTAACTTAATAATTCTTTTTACAATTTTAAGTGGATTGAACATAAAACAATTAAGTTGTCCCAAAAAAACTTAAGATTTGTGTTGTTTGAACTGTTTAAATGAGTAGTTTGAAGCAGTAAAAGTCATTTTTGAGTAAACCTTTAAGTGTGCAGATACAGTCATGTGCAAGAGAAATTATAATGAAGTATATCTAGGTCAACGTACATTTTACAATAAAATATATTCAAAACAATGACATAGAGCTAAAACTTTTATTACTTATGAATAACAAATACTGTTTATCATTAATAAATCAAACAGGGCATGTTCTATAGTCTGCTAATTTGATCGTCAACACCAAGCTTGACATTGTAAAAAAAGTCACCAAATAGGACTTTTCCTACATTCCACGGTCCAGTCAAACTTTAAAACACCTTTTATCTGGCCAAGTAAAAGCAGATCAGACATTTCAGCAAACTGACTGGACATACATACATTTGCTCATAAAAAGCATTAGCAATGGGTGGGATTGATGAGATGGAAGGGGCCAAAACAGCTGCACAGATGGTGTGCATGTACTGTAGTGTTGTGGCTGGAGCAGGACAGTGCTGCTGCGTTGATTGGCAGGTGCCAAAGACCTGCGCCTGAAGTTGCACAGCCGGACTCTGACAGCAAGCCTTGACTAATACCATGTCAGCGACAGGGCTCACATTTGTGGGTGGGAAAGGAAAATGTTATGATGTTACCAAGAGAGACTGAACAGAAAAATAACACTCCATTAAGATGAGTTAGTTGCACTCTTTTACAGGAGCTTTCACTGGGGAATGGACACAACTTTATTTGTCCATCTGTAAGAAAAACAGTTTCTCTGCATTTTGCAGCTTTATCTTCTTACAAAGCACATGTTAAATAGTACATTTTACCACTACAAATAAAGATATATTTCAGTATAATTGCTAAATATACAGATGAGTATCATAACATTTTGCATTAGTGAAGGAAGAGTCATTAGCAAACTCTGCATTTCCTCTTTAGGGGCTGAAGCTGATGAGTGGTTACAACATTTGGGCAACTACCAAAGCATGATACAGAACAATCAACATCAACATTGTGGTGGAAATGAACTGACTGCATCCCACTCTGCCTTTCAGCTACAAAGGTAATAGTCTATTTAGGGTTTATTTTAGTCTCAAATCAAATAAAGCAAATAAAAAATTAGGACAATTGGTATTGTTGATATTTCTGTTGATACAGTTGATATTGATTATAAGATCATTTGTATGAATGTTGATAATGTTTAAGTGAATGAATTGGTGTATTTTAAAAAGAAACAAAGTTTATTTCAATAAAACTAAATATTTCATTAAAAATATAAATTGTTCATATTTGAAAGAAAAACACTATGTTTAAGTTATTAAAATTATTGTTATTTATATAATATAATATGATATAATATTTGTATAATATAAGTTATATTATAATCTAATAATAATTATATAATAATAATAATAATAATAATAATAATAATAATAATAATAATAATAATAATAATAATAATAATAATAATAATAATAATAAGGGCATCACGGTGGCGCAGAGGGTAGCACGATTGCCTCACAGCAAGAAGGTCGCTGGTCAGTTGGCATTTCTGTGTGGAGTTTGCATGTTCTTCCCGTGTTCGCATGGGATTCCTCTGGGTGCTCCGGTTTCCCCCACAAGTCCAAAGACAAGTGCTATAGCTGAATTGGTTAATCTAAAATTGGCCGTAGTATGTGTGTGAATTAGTGTGTATGGATGTTTCCCAGTGATAGGTTGCGGCTGGAAGGGCATCTGCTGTGTAAAACATATGCTGGATAAGTCAGCTGTGGTGACCCCAGATTATAAAGGGACTAAGCCGAAAAGAAAATGAATGAATTAATAATAATAATAATAATAATAATAATAATAATAATAATAATAATAATAATAATAATAATAATAAAAGGTATTTTAAATGATAAGATGAATCATGATTTTTTTTTACATATAAATGCAAGAGTAAATTTCAATACTTCAAAAACAAAACGGTAACTCTTCAGAATAACAGTACATGATTAATGACGAGTTAATATGTAAACTTCAGCATTTTCTTAACTGTATAATTTAAATACAGGTTACTGCTTGTTAAGGTTACAAATGCTATTCAATAAAGAGCAATAAGTGATTCATCTCTTTATTTGATGAACTTTATTTAAACAGACAGCAGCAGGTTTATTTAGGTTGCTTAGACCTATAGTGCACGGATCCAATATACTGATGCACATACTCTTCTTAAGCTGTTTGTTCAATTACATTCTAACTGCAACCCAGGCTCATTCTGATAACGTACGTCTATATACATTTCTGGAGAGCACCAAATATGTTCCAGGAGCTATGTTTTTTGCAATTTTTGTTTTCGCGAATCTGCCAGAGGCCACTGTGTATGCTTTTGGAGAGCTCAAATTTCTCTCGCGGGTGCCATTCGCGCCTGCTATTCTCATGTAAATCTACCAGAGGCCACTGTTGACACTGTTTGACTGAGTGAATAACTCACTGACTGACCGATCGACTGACCTACCCTCCTCCTTCCCTAAACCCAACCAATAGTGTTTTCAAAAGCACCAATTGACCCGCCCACCCACTTTCCTTAACCCAACTGGCAGTTTTAAAAAAAATTATTTTGGGCTTTTGTCTTACCCACTTTCTGGAACTATTCTTCACTGGACTCAAACGTCGTGATTAACTCCTCTCTGCATCACAAGTCCACCGCCTGGCGAGCTAACTGGACAAACTGGTAACAGCAGGAAAGCCCACATTGAGGTAAGCGGTCAGTTGGTAAGCGCGAAAAGGAACGCCATCATACTGCCCCGTATCGCTCATTTTAAAGACGAAATGCAGCCATACGTACTTCTGGCTAAATATTTTGCGATCTCCAGAAATATACTGTATATAGCGCTACATTTTCAGAATGAGCCCATGTTGCCTAACTGACTGTATTTTATTATTATAATTATTATTATTTAATTATTATTTAAATATTATCAATAATTATTATTATTAATTATTATTTATTTACTATTATTATTATTGTTTCTTTCATTATAAGGATATTTTGTTATAGACCATTTCAAAGTGGCCCATGAACATTTGCTACTTGTTGTCAAACTATTTCATAACTGTAACAAGAGGCATTTAAATCATGGTGTAATGTTAAAACAGCTGTCAGAATTTTATCAATTATTTATCAATATGTGGCTCTTTTTGGATTCTCAGAAGCTATAGAGATTAAAAATGTAAAACAGAAAATATATTGGGACCATTGTTTTTGTTTACATCCCTCAAAATGATCTAGAAGTAGTACAATACAACAAAGTCAAATTACATTCCAGTATTTTCTAGACAGGCTTAAATGCTGGAAGGCAAGCTGCATCCAAATCGACTGTCTCTTAAGTGAGTGCACATATGTGTATTATGTTTATTAGACAGACTGAGTGGCACATTTGATATGGTCCACACAGGTGTCCTGGAGGCCCACAGATGCATCAAGTCCAAGAGCTTGAAGGAAGATCGGCTCGTTTAACTCGACAACTATGAAAGCCATCCAAGGAATGATATGAGCTCTTGGAGGAGGAGGGTGAGGGAAACGGTTAACTCATTAAAGCTTGAAAACACACTCGTGATTTATTCCTGAAAATACAGGTAATAGCAACAATAAATCTGCTGCTTTTGGAAATAGATTGCAGCAATTAGATTTAAAAGTAGGCGATTGTTCACCGTAGAGATTCATGCTTTCTCCGCTTTAAAAGCTCAAGTCTGTTTTGGAAGTCAGCGCTGCATAAATATCGAGTGCAGAACTTGTGTTTAAGGCTTAAATATTTTGTTCACAGCCTATGTTCGTTTGTTTTATTATTCCGCTTTAATAGATATTTGTTTGGCCCAACACGACTGCAGGTAATAGTTTCCATTTGAGACAGCACGAAGCCGCCTGGAGAAAATAAACAGCGTTTTTTCTTTCATATAACCGAGGGAAGACATAAGGGTTTCATCTATCACACTCAGGAATGGTGCAATTACACCACTGTTGTCATTTGAAACTGATACGTAAGGGAAGCACTAGGAAAGTAAATGCTAGCCCCACAGAGAGTTCGATGATAACCTGCTATTTCTCATGGCTTTTATTTTATTCCCGCTCTGCAGGTCAGAGATTTGCATGTGTGACTTGTTAGACTGTACGTGTGAAAGAAACTCTACAGTATTACTACACTGGGGAAATATGCACTTTATCACCTCAGGCAGACTCAGTACATTTGATTTGGTTCCACTCAATTTCAATTGACATAAATTGTGCTATAAAGAAGTGGGGAAATGTAACTCTCGATTTCTCCTTGAGTGATCTCATCGAGTCAGACAGGCCTCCTGATATGAGAAAACCACAAGCGCTAGGAGCATATGTGCTCTCTGAAAATGTGTGTTCGCGCAGGCCTTGCACGTTTAACAAGCAGATTTCTCTCTGATACGGCAGACTCATGTGTTTACTCAAGCCTCTGACCTTCTCGCCATGACACTTTCACTGCTGATATAAATACCATCGCCATGCTAAATCATTGTGCCCTGCTCAGGTAACATAAGACGCTTCGCACTACATCTTCTCCTATTGGCTACATCTCGTCACATGCCCGTCTGTTCTAGCCAATAGCATTGGAGAACCAGTAGTGCCAGGGGATATTTTTATACAAGGCTTGTTTGTTGAGAAGGCATCTGTAAAAAAACTGGAGAGGTGGGGAATGTGTTGGGGAATTGGGTTCCGCATTGAAACCGGATCGCAACGCCTACGCTAATATGTCCAAAAGGACTGTAATTATGAGGTGATAATGCGTGCTGATCAGGTTGCTTGTTGCCAGTGAGAGGGAAGCCCCCTCTATTCCCAGAGCCAGGAGGCTGATGGGTCTTCCAGGACTCGGTGATGCAATAACCTCGCTGACGGGGTGCATGGCATGAGCAGCCACTGCAATGTGCTGTTGACAAATTCTCGACATCTGCATTACGGTTCAGTGTGTTGCTTATAAGCAAAATGTTTGCCAGTGCTGAGTTTGTGCAGACGTTTGGTATCTTATGTCCTTGTCAATTTTCTGAAATCAATGTACACTGGTTCGCAGTATGTACTTGACAACCAAAACTAAAGGCCCATATGTGCACAGGTGTCTGTGACATTGAAAGCATTGAAAATAAATATATATATACACGTAACACACAAGCAAAATTACTTTAAAAGGCACCTATTTTACCCTTTTTTCAAGATTTGAGATGAGTTTTTTGTGTCTCCACATTGTAGCTGTTTTTGTTGCCTGTGCCTTTAATGCTGTTCTCCCCGCCCACCGTTCCCATGTGCCTATAAGAGTTAATTCAAGCCTTTCTGCAACGATGAGTCTAACACAATATCGTAACAAAGTTCAAGCAGACACACACAGTGGACACACAAAAACAGTGCGCACATTTAATGTGACAGGATACACGTTAATATCCACTGCTGCATGGATATCCATTATGTTCATGACCAATATAAACCTGATTTAACATCCACAAACCGGGATTGAAGCGTCTTCTATTATAATTGTACTGACATGCGGCTGTGGTGATGCACTGCTGCGATTTTACTTTACTTTACTTTATTACAAACATGCACTGTTTTAAAAAGGTTTTAAACTTGTAAAACTGATTCTTGATCATATTCGATGATGATTGATGATCACAGACAGCTGAACAGATCTTTTAATCCCAGTTGCTTTGCGCACATCCTGTCTTGTTGATATGATTATGTGTTACTACTGAGACATGTTAATATGTAGCTGTCAATAAATTCGGTGGGCGGGGAAAACCACACTCCTGCATCACGTTTTAGTGGGCCTTAAAATGGCAGTGATTTAAATTCTATTTTAATGCCAGAAAATTAAAAAAAGAAACGTATTGTCTTTCTGTTGCTCCAATGTGACTGGGGAGACACGATACCTACATACAGCCTTGTCCAAACAGCTTATAATAGATCACTATAGGTGCCCTTTAAATGTCAATAATTATAATGGTATACCAATGATAATGATTAATGACAATTTTTTTGTCTCTTGAATTTATAGACACTGAATTCCAGAGAGCATATGAATGTGGGCCACTTTATGCAGTTATGCGGCACTGGTGGTCTTCCTTTGGCACAGACAAAACGAATGTGAGCCTAAAGTTGCCCACCTGTACAATGGCAAAAGAGGGCCAAAGATTCAAATTCATTTATGGGGCATTTAAGGCAAAGATTTAACACTTAGGGCAAAATGTAATCTGAATGTGGGCCTAATGCGGCCCATGTGGAAAATGGTAAATTTGGCCCAAATGACTTTGAGCCTAAAGTGGCCCAGAGAAGATATGGAAAATGTGGCCCAGTTATCTTAAAACATATGTGGGCCACTTTTGGCAAATATTTAGAAGAGTAAGCTTTGGCTAATGTGGCTGTGAGCCTAAAGCTGCCCAGAGAAGATATGGCAAATGTGGCCCAGTTATCTCAAAACATATGCGGACCACTTCTGGCGAATATTCGGAACAGTAAGGGGTCATACAAGGGGTGATATGGGTAGTAAAATAGACTGTAAAACTTTTTGTTGTAAATTTACAGAATAATACTGGCATATGGGTTGTCAGCCACATACTGTGTTTTTACAGTCCACTCCTGTAGTTTACATTCACAGTATATTACAGTTAAAATACATTTTTACACTGTGTTTTTACAGCTCAAACCTTTAACCCTTTAAACCCCACAGCAAAATTATCAGTTTTAAATGAACACTTCCAAGTCTCCACACTACTAATAGCTCAAGAAACATTGAAACACAGCTGAAGATAATGGGTTACTTATATATAATAATTGAGAATTGGTGATTAATAAATCCTGTTTCCAAAACAAAATACTGAAGAAGAAACAAAAACAGAAAATAGAGATATAATTGACTTGTCAAAGCTTTGTAATGAAATCAAGTAAAGTACAACAAATTATTAATTCACAAAAAAATGTAAAAATCAGCAGATGATAGTTAGTAAAAGCACTCCACAAACAGCATCACCAGCTACACTTTTTACTAGCCTGTTTAATTTCGTCTAACATCCACAAAAGTTCTTCTTGAGTTAAAACTTTACATTTAAAGTCACCATCATGGAGAAAAATGTTTGCTTTAGTTGGCCACTTAGCCCTGAACCGTTTAATATAAATTTATTTAAATAAATATATTTATTATCAACGTAAACAGCAGAATCAACAGCAATTGATAAAAAAACGTAGCATCAATAAGCTATATGATGTATTCATAGGGCTGGGATTTTTGTACTCTGCCACACCTAGCATGCATTGCAGCATTAAATATTTTAATTGTTACTGTTGTTGAGGTACAAGGTCTGATTCTTGAGGTCTGAGTGTGTCTTTACCATAAGTGAACTGTTTATTCTTTTTTTTCTATTTACTCTCTTAACTGGAACATAAACTGGAGTGGCCATCATTCCATTCAGTATGTGGTCCAGATGTGAGTGTAGGCCAGATCCCGGCCAGAATAAAAGCAAACTGTGGCCCAGAATAGGGTCAGTTCTGGTGCATGTAATTGAATTCTGGCTGATATGTGGTATTGCTTTGGCGTATTTGTGGCCCAGATCTGACAAACAGGAACAGACCACCCTAGAGCCATCATTCCATTCAGTATGTGGTCCGGATCTGGGCCAGAATAAAAGCAAACTGTGGCCCAGATTAGGGTCAGTTCTGGTTCATTTGGTTGAATTCTGGCTGATATGTGTTATTGCTTTGGTTTATTTGTGGCCCAGATCTGACAAACAGGATCAGACCGCCCAAGAGCCATAATTCCATTCAGTATGTGGTCCAGATGAAAGTGTCTGGTGTGGGCCAGCTTTGAGCCACATGGATTTTGCTAGCTGGGATGCCATTCTCTAATAATTGTGTATGTATTTGTATTTATATACCTCCATTTGAACTTCTCACGAAAACTTTCCATCCAATTCAAAACACATGTATACACACATGGTTTTGTTCTTAAACTGTTCTTCTGTTAGAAAATTAAAAGAAAAATGACTTAAAATATCAATATAATTAGTTACACCAGGCTCAAGATGTAACATTAAGGGAGACAACACGAAAGTCAAGAATAATATTTATTCTAACACTACTGAAAATAACATAATCTAAAGTTTAATCAGTGTGAAAGGCAAGCGAATGGATGTGGTAATGCCAAGTTCAGACTGCATCATTTTAGCCCCAATTTTGAGTCTCCGACAGGTTTTGAGAAATTGCAGACAAATAACTAAAATCACAGGCAAATCAGTGCTCGTTCACGTGAGTAACAATCACAGAGTGTGAGTTATCAAAGGCGCGATCTGAGAGAATCGCAGAGGAGTCGCAGATGCCCGTAAGATATTTGGCATGCTAAATATTTGGACCTGTTGGCGATTCAAATCATGCCGTGTGAAAGGAGTTTGACTGAAAATAACACCGGCGATCACCTACAGCAAACGAGAGAGCTGCATCCACTAGTATGGGTATCTGCAGGCCAGCGGGAGGTTGTGGGAGAAGTTAAAATCGCTCATTTTCTGTTTATTTGGACCCAAGAAACTAGTGGAAATTTGGCATGAGCACCCATGAGAGCAATATCACAAGCGGGTCAAAAAAGAAAAAAGTTAAGGAGAAATTTTTAATTTCCTTCAAAACCCAGGTAAGCAAAACAAGTACATTTTCTGCCCCATTAAAGGCTTCTTTCTCATTATGTAGTCAATAAAAAAAGATAAACTACGTCTGTTTGGTTGTGAGACATAGTTTGGACAAAGTTGTCGGCAATCCTTCCTATTGTAAAGTCATGCAGTGTGAAAACCCCTGTCGTTGATCCATCTTGCAATGTAAACAAAGCAGTGACAAGACGCTAGCCCAGATAGTCATGCAGTGTGAAAACATCTGTGACATGACTATTTTGAAAATCATGCAGTCTGAACTCGGCATAAGTGATGTCAGCTCTAGTGTATGGATGCAAAACAAAACGTCAAGCCCAAAATGGAGCGCAGCTCTGGCCAACTACCCAAACATTGGCTGTTTCTCAATATGCGTTCTTCAGCGATCTTGCGTCCTCGTGTTCTCATGTAACATCATCATCAACTGCCAAAGTTCAGTTCCAATACTCAAGACCACAAGTACGGAGGACGCGTGAAACTTCCCGAATATAATCTGATATCGAGGACGCATCAATGCAGACTTGAGCACCGAACTCGCTCGAAAAGTCCCAGAAGTCATTGCGACTGGAGGTAGAAAGCGCAGCATTTTATATAGGCTTATTATTAAAGTTCAGAGATAAAACTTATTGGTAACACTTTATAATAACTACACACTATCAATCATTTACTAAGCATTAGCATCTAGTGAATTCATTATTTGTTAGGCATTAATAAATGTTAGTAAGCAGTTCATAACTGCTGCTACAAATGCTGTATTCTTGACTTATTAAGCACCTATATAATGTGCTTAATAATTGTATTTTCATACTTTGTTAATGATTTATTTTTCATTATTTACAAACCAGTTGTATTTAAGAGTAGTTGAGGGTTTTTAGGATAATTCAGAATGAGTTACTAAATGATTAATAAACTATTGAAATCAACATTTATATATCTTATTATTCAGGCATATACTAATAGTTAACTAATATGTTAATAAATGCTTTATTAACTCAACTTCATGCAATTTTGTGAGGATTATTTATGCTGTATAAATCCCTTATAAATTACAATTAAAGGCTCAGAATCAAATGAACAATAATCTTTTCAATCTTTTCTAAAAAATAAAATTACTGTAAAGTTTAAACATTGCCAAATAACAGGAGTGGCAAAATACGACATAAAACTGGATAAAACAACAACAACAATATAATAATTTAACAATATAATAAAATGCAATGTTTAAACTCTAGTTATTTTATTTTAGATAAGGTTGCAAAGATTTATTTTTCATTTGAAGTACCCTGTTTAGAATTTAACTCAGCCTTTATTTGTCATTTATAAGGGATTTATAAAGCATAAATAGTCCTCACTTTAGATTAGGTCACAAAACTAGATGAAGTTGAGTTAATAAAGCATTTATTAACATATATAGTAACACTTAATATATGCCTGATTAATAAGACATATAAACGCCTATTTTAATAGTTTATTAACCATATATTAACTCATTCTGAATGATCCTAAAAACCCTCAACTACTTTTAAATACAAATGGTTTGTAAATAATGCGATACTTAATTTAGTAATGAAAAATAAATCATTAACAAAGTATGAAAGTACAAGTATTAAGCACATTATAAATATGCTTGTACGTCAAGAATACAGCATTTGTAGCTGGAGTTATACACTGCTTACTAACGCTTATTAATGTAGAGTTAATGCTTAACAGATAATGAATTAACTATTTGCTAATGCTTAATAAATGATTTTTAGTGTGTAGATATTATAAAGTGTTACCAACTTATTTACCTCAGAAGTTTCCCTAAATGAGACGGTGAATATAAACATTACCATGAAAATCTTAATAAAGGAATAAACACATTAAGGGTTTTTATTTGCTGAAATTCTTATTAAAATTTGTTTTATTTATATTGTGCAACGTATATCTGTGAAGTCTTTATGCATAGCATATGTATTTTAAAAAGGGGAAAAACAATAAATCATTGCATGAATGCTGAAATGTTTAAATAATTTTCCATTAAAAATGTGTGAAGGTCACTTGATCATCAGGAAGAATGCAGCATCTCATTTCTCACAGGATGCATTCTCTGTTCTCGCGGTCTCCCAAGTTCGTTCTTCTGAGGTGACCTGGCAAGACCGGTCTTCACAAGAATGCAAGTCCGTTCTCTGCGTTCTTGGAATTGAGGAACAGCCATTGAATGAACAGCGGCCCCGACAAACTAATAAGGGCACTGATGAGCATCAGGTGCACTGAAGGCATGCCCCAACCAAGAACAGACAAAACATACAAAAACACAAACCAAAACAACGCAGTCCTAACAAAGTAATGTTAGCTAAGAGTAAGTTGAAAAATCACCTATCTAAACCAAAAGTTCCAAAAGAATCCAAAAGAATAATATATAAAATAATTTATAATTAATAATTTATAATAATTTAATTTTATAATAAATAAATACATTTGCCTATAATGTTTGCATTTATTCAAGGAAAAAGGAACCATAAGAAACCATCATTTTTAAATGTTCTTGCATGTTTTTAATCAATAATATAACCCATGTGGTTGAGTATATTCAGTGTGTCAGTTTAAGATAACACAAGATCATGCACTTCTAACCATCAATATGTCGAAATATTCTGCTAAGTACTGTTGTATCTCTGTCATCAAGCTGTCATAATAATGATGCTTATCAGGGTTGTGTGGCAGAAAAGGTCAGAGACCAACAGAAGTCCCAGAGTAGGCTAGATATTGAATAGCTGATAGTGGCATGTGGAGTTAAGAGGTCGGGCAGGGGTCAAGGGTCATGATCAGGGACACCAGGAGAGGCATTGCTTTATCAGCTCTGTTACAGAAGGCCAGACAGACACGATAGACTGAGACATGGAGCCTTAATTATTTCTGACACACGCATCCCGGCCCCAGTAGCTCCACACAGCACTGTGGAGCCCTATGGAAATATACCAAACCTGTTTATTCACCGTCTCACATTCACACTCATTTCCTTTTCATGTTTTCGGATTATGTTCAGATTTTCCAGCCTGGAACTTTTAATGCAGAGTAAAAAGAAAGGGGGAAAAAGATTTTAACACACATTGGCTAAAACCACATTTTGAGTCCTGCCTTCAGGATCCTTAATAACAAAAAGGGTAAGCAGCTTCCATTATGCATGTTTTATGACTCTCTTCATTATGATAATAAATAGTTATTATTAAATATGTCTTTTTGGCTACATTTATGTACAAAATGTATTCGCTATATTTTTTTACTCAGTTTATATAGGAATAACTAGCTCAGGGCTGAACCGCCAACTTATCCAGCATTTGTTTTACGCAGCAGATGTCCTTCCAGCCCATCTCTGGGAAACATCCATAGACACTCATTCACACTCATACACTACGGACAATTTAGCCTACCCAATTCACCTGTACCGCATGTCTTTGGACTGTGGGGGAAACCGGAGCACCCGGAGGAAACCCACGTAAACGCAGGGAGAACATGCAAACTCCACACAGAAACGCCAACTGACCCAGCCGAGGCTTGAAACAGCGACCTTCTTGCTGTGAGGCGACAGCACTACCTAATGCGCCACTGCGTCGCATGGACCAATCAGAGAAGCGTATTTTTACTTAACAGTTGTTTTCAATAGTTCAAACATTTATCTGTAGGTGTTATAAAATGAAAATCTTGATATACCTAGGCATTGCTGAATAATAAGTGTTTACGGAGTAGGCATGGAACGATAACCCGCAGTTTTGAAAAGTCAAGGTTTTAAAACCGCCAAAATTTTCTGCTATACTGTTCCTGTGGTATGTCCAGGGCCGGATGGAGTAAGCTGAACTGCCGCTCTAGGCAAAGGACTGTCACGCCACTCTCGGGAGAGAGGATGAGGGGTGGTTGTGATGGTCGCGGATATCTGTGGGGAAGTGGTCAAAAACGAAAGTGACCGCCCTCACTATTATGCCGCCCTGTGGGGGGGAGTTTGCCACCCTCACTATTTTGCCTCTATGGACGCGCACGCCCTGGGTATATGTAAGATTGTTTATTTACATTTCTTTTTGTTGTTGTTTTTTTCAGGACAACAGTATCTCCAGCAGAAAAGATATCCAAAGATGCTGTTTTAAATTGTAAAGAAATCTGTGTTTTTGAAGCTAATGCAGACAGCAGACGTCAATGATTCATTTTAATTATTCAGCCTGACATGTTTACAGCTCCATAATATTTTAAATGTTTCTCAAAATAAAATATATTGTTTTCAATGGGGGAAATTTTTTAGTTTTTTACCCAGACATTTTAAAACTACATATTTTAGAGTAGTAATCACAATACCGTGAAACTGATATTTATTTCTAAGGTTAATATATTGTCAGAATCTTATACCCTATCATGGAAATGACATGCTGAGCCTCAAACACTATAGTTTCCTCATTCTCATGTAAATCCTATGAGCGTAAAATCCTGAAAAACAGGTCAATCGGAACAAAACTTTATATCTTATGATGCACACGAGATTATTAACAAGCACATCCTGGAAAATTGTGGTTGTTTGTTGTACCCAAACTTAAGTCAAACATATTGTGTTATTTTGTTTAGTTCTAAAACCACCGTTGCCCTCACACACTCATGGCAAAATTCTTTTGTCCTTCTTTAATTTGAAGTACAATGAATTTGGAAAAACCTTTGCAGCATTATAGATTACTGATAACAAACATACAGACACCATTCAGGCTGTGTTTGAGTGATGTTTAGATGAATATATAAATATATGCTGCAATCAAATAGGAAAATAACACATTTAAAAAATCTGATGTAATAAACAAGATGCAAATGCACTGCCTGACTTTGAATATATTCACATTTGACATTTGTCACCAATGAACTTATATCAGATTTTGTTGTGTGTGCAAGTTTTAAACATTAATTGTATGAGCCATAGACTACCTGACAAAAGTCTTGTCGTTGATCCCAGTTGTAAGAGCAACAAATAATAACTTGACTTCTGGAAGATCATTTGGAAAGTGGCAGAAGGTGGATTTTTCCAATGAATCATCTGCTGAACTGCATCCCAATCATCACAAATACTGCAGAAGACCTATTGGAACCTGCATGGACCCAAGATTCTCACACAAATCAGTCAAGTCTGGTAAAGGAAAAATCATGGTTTGGAGTTACATTCAGTATGGGGGCATGCGAGAAATCTGCAGAGTTGATGGCAACATCAACAGCCTGATGTATCAAGACATTTGTGCTGCCCATTACATTACAAATCACAGGAGAGGGCAAATTCTTCAGCAGGATAGCACTCCTACTCATACTTCAGCCTCCACATCAAAGTTCCTGAAAGCAAAGAAGGTCAAGGTGCTCCAGGATTGGCCAGCCCAGTCACCAGAAATGAACATTATTGAGCATGCCTGGGGTAAGATGAAGGAGGAGGCATTGAAGATGAATCCAAAGATTCTTGATGAACTCTGGGAGTCCTGCAAGAATGCTTTCTTTGCCATTCCAGATCACTTTATTAATACATTATCTGAGTCATTGTAGAGATGTATGGATGCAGTCCTCCAAGCTCATGGGAGTCATATACAATATTAATTCTTATTCCACTGCACCATGACTTTATATTCTATACTGGACATTATTTCTGATAATTGACAAGACTTTTGTCTAAGCAAAGTCAGACCTTACTGTCCTAATTAATTAAAAATCAAGGCATGATCATATATAATTTTGGTAAAATTAGTGTAATCTAGAGGTCTTTGTCTTTCATATAAACCACTTCTGATGCCAAATGATCAACTAGAAGTCAAGTTATTATTCGTTGTTCCTAAAACTTGTATAGGCAACAAGACTTTTGTCATTTGGTGTATAATCATCGATCCAGAGGACCCAGAAATGATCAAGCATTCTCAGATAAAGATATTTAACCCAATTTATTGGCAATTTAAGATGTGAATTTCTTCAGATATAGTGTCAAGAGTCATGAGAATAGAATCGTGGTTAATCTTTAGTGTTTAAAAAGTCACCTGAGTTCCAATGAATATTCAGACTGAAGTTGCATTTTAAAACATCTGACTTACACTATAATGGATTTATTGCCACATCCCAAATTTCATTGAAAATATCGGATTTAATGGGGTTTGCGCTTCACATTATCATGAGAAAATATGTGAAAAAAAATTTATATATAAAATTTGGGCCACATTTAATTGCAGTTTGAATGTGGCCTAAAGTATGAAACACTGGGCTGAATTTGATATGGTTTTCAGCCTAAATTTCTTTGCTTAGGCAAATCAAACAGATGGAGATGGTGTTAGATGAGGAACAGGTTCTTATAATTTTGATTGAGGAAGAATTGATCAAACGGCAGACCGCTTTCCAGTGAAGGAAAAAAATCTTTTGCTTGCACAGGAGGACTTCCAGCTAAAAGTAAAAAAAAATGGAGCTGTGTTTATTGATAGCTAATGGCTTCTCAGCAACTTGGTCTATTTGTTTTCACTGTAAGAAAATATGCATGTTGTTTATAGCTGTGGTTTAAAATAGAAACATTACTCATGGCTGCATTGGACATGGTGGTTTGTGACCTAACACCCCTCTTCTGCTGCACTAAAGAAAACCCCAGGGGAAAGGGTTGCAAAAAATCTTTATACCTTTGTTATAAAAACATAGGTGAAGAAAGAGAGAACAGGAGACAGGCCATATTGGGGCAAATAACATCAGGTATCCTTGTCACACCCACTTTCCGTTTTACACACACCCACACACACAAGCACACACAAAAATGAAACTATTGCCAATCAAACAGCCCATATAACACCCCCATGTATGGGGCCGCCTGTGGTCCTGTCAAGGGCCAGCAGCTGGGGGACAGAGGAGAAGGCAGAGGGGGGCGTCTGACCCAGGGTCCAGGTTCTGAGCACTTTTGCAGACCGGTTGGCTCCAGTAGCAATGAGTCATGGCTGTCTGTCTATGTTGCCTGCATTCTAGCCAAAAGGGTCTTATATTTGATCATGATGCTAACCACTGCTTCATTCACGTTCAGAGTACTGCCATTTAGCCTATCTAAATCTAGGAGAGTCCCTGCACAGTGGCTGTGTTGGGAATGGGTTGTACTGGTAATAAACACAGCAGACTGAAGTCAACTGCAGAGAAATCAATCTCTTTTTGACACGCTCCTTTTAAATGTGGTCATATTTAAAGAACACTCTGGGCCAACTGAACATTCATCAAACTCAAAATATCCCTTAAAGGGGGGAGGCCAAACGGGCTTTGTTAGAGTCAAGAATTGCAATGACCAAAAAATCTAACTATGCTTTTTAATTTTTATGTTAAGTTTTTTTTGAAGGCAAATGTATTTACTTGAACTAAAACAGCAGAATACAGATGTCAATCATATATGAAAGGTCAACAACATTTTGGTAACTCTATCCAAACTCACACCTGTACTTTTTTAAGAGTCACACAACATTTTTTCTCTGGTGAAGTCTTGCTGTGTGAACAGAACTTTACAGTAAAACCTGCTGTCCGTCACATCACACGGTGCAAGAGAGTTGCTTCATGCAACTCGTGAGTGTCTTTCATTTGTGGTTTCAGTAACTTACAGATATGCAGAAATGTACAGTGTGTCTTTTATATCCTGTCATTGTCCAAAAACAAAACTCTTTGTGACACTTTTACGGTCTGTGTGATGCTTTGCTCTTTACTGAGGTATAAAAACTTCAATTGGGTAATAGAACATTCTTAGGCCCAGCCCCAATTCTCTTTTTCTACCCCTACCCCTTCCCCTTGGCCCTTAAAACCAAGTGTGAAGGGAAGAGCTTCAAAATTTACCCCTAAGAATTGAGAAAGCACTACAGCCCCTGCACACGCCGTCATTATTTATCTTCTAGAAATCACTGAAGGCATATATTATGTTATCATAACGATCTAATGTGGCAATAAGATTGTAACTGTACTGTGCATTTACACAGTGGCCATATTCATCTATGTAAACACACCAAAAACAACATTGTAGCAGACACTGTAAAAAGCTCATTCCCAGCCACTAGACTTTCTGACAAGGTATTCGAGTGTCAGAATGTTGTGGGACTGCTATACAGGGGTCATTATTATGGATTATAGATTGTAAAATTTAGCGTTTTTAATTTTACCGTTTTTTTTTTAAAGCATGACGGTAAAACACGAACGTCGTTATGAATATTTTAAAACATGTGCTTGTTTGTTGTAAAACTTTGCTGGTGTATTCTGAGAAATTTTCTTACCCCTTGGTTTCGAGTGCGGTCCTGAAAAATCTTCATTCGAAGGGCTGTCTACCTCTTCCCTTTAGCCCTATGCTTCAAGCTAAAGAGAATTGGGACAGGTAAGGGGAAGGGCTAAGAGGTAGAATTGGGATTGGGCCTTAGTGTCCTTTGGAGGGGTGCTAGAAGGTACTCATTGTGGGTACTCATTCATTCTACTAGGGGACTTAAAGGCTCACAGAAGCAATGATAGTTAAACCTGGAGAGGCATGATTGGGAGGAATGGCCTCCCCAATCTGAATCTGAATGATGTTCTGTTGTTGGATTTCTGCGCTAGTCAGTTTGCCGATAATGAACACTATGTTTGAGCATAAGGGTGTCTATCAGTTCACATCATACAAGAACACCTTAGGTCGGAGGTCGATGATTGAGTTTGTGGTCGTTTTATTTGATCTTCGACCATATGTCTTGGACACTGAAAGAAAGAGAGGGGCAGAGCTGTCAACTGATCACCACATGATGGTTATCTGGATCCACTGGCCGAGGTAGATCTGGAAGGCCCAAACATATTGTGAGTGTCTGTTGGGAACGCCTGACTGAATCAAATGTGACGGATTTTCAACTCTCACCTCCAAAAGAGCTTTGACCAGATCCCAAGGGAGGCTGGAGGCACTGAGACCAAGTGTTGTTCTACTCCATTGTTGCAGCCTGGAGGGGTCACATAAGCAAAACCCTGGCCTTGAAGAGTTCAGGGAGACCATGAAGAAGAACTATCATTCTGGCACAAAGAGATTCTGGTAAAGCAGTTCTTCACTGTCAATAGTGGAAGTGAGAAGCTGTGGGGCTGTGGATGTGGTCGGCCAGTGGAAAGAATACTTTAAGGATCTCATAAATTCTGCTTACATGCATTGCATTGAGCGGGAAGTCTGAAGTCTGAAGTCACAGAGGAAGTCTGCAAGCTCTGCAGTAGCAAGGCAAAGAGGATGGATGAGATCCGCAAGTACCTCAAGTCTCTGGATGTTGTGGGGCTGTCTTGGATGACACACCTCTACAACATTGCATGGAGGCCGAGGACAGTACAGGGCAATTGGTGTGGTGAGCCCCATTTTTAAGAAGAGCCTTTCTTTACCAAGACCAGAGACTGTGTTCCAACTATAGGTAGATAACACTTCTACACCTTCCTAGAAAAGTTTATGCCAGGTTAATGGAGATAAGAATCTGGCTGGTAATTCAGTTTCAACTATCATGGGGTTTTATCATGAGTGAGAGAAGGATGGAATGTGAGCATGATAGATGGATTGGTGCAGTTGCAGCAGCAATGTGGTCAATGTATTAGTCTACTGTGGTAAAGAAGAAGCCGAGCCCAAAGACAAAACTCTCAATTTACCAGTCAATCTATGTTCCTACACTCACCTATGATCATGAGTTTAGCACAAAGCACATGTGGACAGTCAAACTCTCACAAACTCTGAGGTACCCTAGAGGAGGTATAGAGCTAGTCCAGTTTTACTATTATCTGGGATTTCCACTCCAGTTGCCTAATATAGACTTTACCGGGGAGGCTGAGAAGTGTGATCCCCCTGTTGTTGGAATGCACCCTTTGGTACCCCTTCTTAAAAATGAGCCATCTCAGTTGCCTAGTCCAGAGCCACTTTCCCTGACCTTCACACAATGTAGAAGAGGTGTGTCAACCAAGACAGCCCACCCCATGCGGAGACTTGGGGTTCTCAGGGCGGATCTCATCCACTTCCGCTGCGTTGTCACTTTGGAGCTTGCAGACTACCTGTTTGCAGAGAGCTGACCCTCTTGTTCACTAGGGAAAACTCCATAGTAGAAGAGAGTCTGGCCCTTCTAGAGATTATGAGTTCCAGAGTACAAATTGTACATGGTGGTGAGACAGACTATCTATAATTGTAAGCTCAGGCTTCTTCTCTCCCAGTGAGGTGATAGACAGTGTCTCCAGAGCCAGTTTCTGTGTCCAAAGTTTAGCCCTGGTCTTTGACTACTGCCCAATCCACATTGGACCAGCCCTTTATGGATCCACCTGAAAGTGGTGGGCATACAAAAGGAGTTTCTTACAATGTCCATATTTTTATGACTACATTGTACTCATCAGGTGATGGACACTTCAACAGGAAATCACAACATGTAACAAAGCTCAAATTATCTCAAGCTGGTGTCTTGAAAATACTGTATCAGTGAATTCACTATACTCAAATGGCCTCCACGTGAGATCTCAATCAAACAAGCACGTTTGGAGAAACTGTGTGAAGCTTTTATGACAATATGGGCCATAATTATATTACTGTAATACTGTAAATGTAATAGCCTTAAAAGGGTTAAAATTTTTGTCACTTTTACAAGATGTAAAATAAGTCGTTTGTATCTACAGAACGTGTCTGTAAAGTTTCACGTCAAAATACTCACCAGATCGCTTATTAAATGCCTTATTAATAATGTACATTTTTGTGTCCGAAGGAATTGTAGCTGTTTTTGCAACTTTGACAAAGGACTGGGTTCTACCTGCCTCAAGATCACTGGGATTTGAATCTAATTTTAACATAAAAAAAAAAAAACTTGTTTCTATCACTCCAATATGACTGTGGAAACCCTATACCTACACACATTTCTGTCCAAACAGCTCACAAAAGTTAATCTTGCATAATAGGTGGCCTTTAAAATATTTCAGACGAAAAGCAATCACAAAATTGCCTATTTTATTTGTATTACATATAAATTAATTTCAACTACAGCATAAAAGAAAGAAAGAAAGAAAGAAAGAAAGAAAGCTTAAGGAAATTATCTACACTTTAATTTAACTTCTACATAGTTCCTCACAAGAACAAAGATGTTTATCACTTCATGTTTACTTAGTATTATCTTAATGTCATGTGATAACCACGCGCCGTATTATGGATATTCGCTCTAATCTCTATTTATATAAGCACAGTTAAATTGATATTTCATTGACATATGAAGCCTCTTGATACAGAACTACGATTAAAATCACTATGCAAACAACAAACCCTTCATTTCCAGTGAAGGTAAGCAATTATAATATCCTCAGGTGTGAGCAAACCTTATAATAAATGACAGTGCATTAAAATTAAATTCAACCGCAACAAAGTTACGATCACCCCAGGGTTTGGGTTCTGCATAAGCCTGTCAGGTTGAACTATAAGGCTCTAGCTGACCAAACACACATTTACTATTAACTTTAAGTGAAATATCCCTGACAAAGTATTGTGTCTGATTTCTGCAACCAGATATTAGGCAGATGGACATCCTCCAGAGAAGGGAGATTTTACAGATGAGCCCTGAACTCTTCCGTTGTCTCATTCCACTGTCTGCACTTGCACAGACCTTCGGCAATTGTTCTGGGAGAAAAAAGTGAAAGCCGGATCAGATCGCCTTACTTTTTCTGAAAAAAGGTGAAAAACATGCAACCTAAAACTCTTCGGAACTCAGTATGAAACAGAAACGGGTGAAGGCGGTGTAGGAGAGTGAGAGCTGATGAGAAAGGGTGAAGAGAGATGTCATGTTGAGCAGTATAACCTCAGGTGAGGTAGCAAATAGAGCTCTCAATTGTGCCTTAATTTGTGTCTTTTGCCGTAGACTTTCTCGACTAACATCTTGTTGTTGTCATTATAATCAATAGCAACATCCACCTTCAGTTTAACATTGAAGACATTGAGCTGATATAATTTAAGAGCTTCTCAGAAATAGGTTTAATGACATGATCCTTATTTTTATCTATCTAAAATAACTCAAACACAGTGACTTTAAAATACTCGTTCTAGTGCAGTACTACTCCATAATGCACAAATAGCAAAAGCTCACACGAGTCAGCTCCAATGCATACTGTATAACATAAAGCAACACGTACATTGTGCTGTAGACTGCCATTACAACATTTGCAGAGGCTGCTGAATAAAGACATAATGTTGTAAATAAAGTTCTGCTTTTTGTACTGACTGTTTCTTCAGCAGGAGGCGCAGACATTAGTTTTATTTTGGCAGTATGGGCCCTATCATACACCCGGTGCAAGACGTGTTTGGTGCGATTTGTTACTAATTTCAGACCAGCACAACCCTAATTTTTATGTTTTGCACCACGTTGTTTAAATAGTAAATTAATTTGCGCTACTTTGTGGACTCATAGGTTTACGGTCTAGAAAGGAGGTGTGTTAAGGCGCATTGCTGGCTATTTTGAGGAACTGAAATAGGCCGCGCCATAGACCTTCTGAAAGCTGGTCTAAAGTCCAGCGCAGAGCATGTTAGATGTGTGCCTATGCAGGTCCAAACGCTCACACATTGCTTAGTACACACAGGATGTATAGCAAATAGCTTTACGTGTGAAAAAGAATAAAATGATTAAATTATTACAACATTTTTACTATTTTCTACATAAATATAAAAACACTGCCTCCATGCCTTCTTCTCCTCAGGTAGCTAAAGAGGTCAAATGGAGGAGGCTAGTTCTTTATCCTCGCCGCAGATGGTCTGTTTAACTGTTTTCTCACTAGTAAAGCGTTCAGTTTTTACACTCACAAAGTCTGCCATGTAAATAGCAAATGCACCATGGCATGACGCAACTGACTCTTAAAGGGAACGGGAGATGAGACTCTGATTGGTTTAATGCATGTCATGTTCAAAACAACTCCATAACTCATTAAGAGAATAAGCACGACCCTGTTAGATCATGTGCCATGGCGCAAACTGTATTTTTCCATCCCTAAAATAGCAAATGTGGATTCAGAAACACCCTTAATGCTTTTGGTCCATGCACTTTAGACTTTGCACCTAGCTCATTAAAATAGAGCCCTATATGTTTTTTAACTGCCAAAGTACCACTTGAATCACCAGTATTTCAGCTGAAGATTCTTCCTTAATGCACTACTGAACAAGAATGTCATCAATAAGTTGTATTGACAGAGGGTTTCAATTTTGCACAAACTAAAAAGTGTACATAATATGCACTTTTTGACTGGATTGAGGTGGCACGGTGGCCTAGTGGTTAACACTGTCGCCTCACAGCAAGAAGGTCGCTGGTTCAAGGCCCGGCTTAGCCAGCTGGCATTTCTGTGTGGAGTTTGCACATTCTCCCCACGTTGGCGTGGGTTTTTTCCAGGTGCTCTGTTTCCCCCCACAGTCCAAATACATGCGTTATAGGTGAATTGTGTAATCACAATTGGCCTTAGTGTATGAGTGAATGTGTGTCAATGCTAGAGTATTTGGGTGTTTCCCAGTACTGGGTTGCGGCTGGAAGGGCATCAGCTGCATAAAACATGATAATGGGTTTTTAATGAAATAAAGTATGATGGATAAGTTGGCGGTTCGTTCCGCTGTGGCAACCCCTGATAAATAAAGAGACTAAGCCAAAGGAAAATGCATGAATGAATGACTGGATTGACTGAAGATTTCATTTTTGTGTGAAGTAAAAAGTATAAAGAAAAACGCCTGTTTAACTGGATGTTTACAACTCGTGAAATAAGATTGCAACTTCTTAAAAATGGGAGAAAAGGGGAAAAATCATTTACAAAGAGAAGCAGCAAATAATTCCTATTAATATATTGATTTTCTTTAATGTGAACATGCTTATACATCACAGTGTCTTATAAGATGTGACATTTTGTAAATATAAGACAACAAAAAGCCATACAACACCAGCCATTCAAGGTCACACACAGCTGTCTGTCAGGCTAAACCTGCTACAGTATGTCAAGAAACAAAACTTAACTGCCAGAAATCTGAAGAATTATTGATCATTCTCATTCGATATGTTATTGTATTACTTGTACAATAAATATTAAAGAAGCAACAAGCTGATATTGTTGATTTCAATCACACTGACTGAAATCGCTCCTATTGTCAGCGTGAGACTGAAAGTCATACTGTTTCCTTGTGTGTAGGCTGATCGTCGGGGAATTTCTAGTAAATTGAGAGCTCACAGACACAAACAGAACCTTATTGGGTGGATCAGGTATGTATGGGAAAGCGATACAAAACGACTCACTTGCCCTCTAGATAAGGAGGTACAAGTTTCCAGTTTGCGCTAGCAGCATATCCTGTTACTAATACCGTGCTGGTTTTGTTCCTCTGCAGGGATGTCACATCCCTGAGGGAAAGGAACATCAACTTCCACATCTCGCTTCTCTCTCTCTCTCACTCCATATTCTCATAAACACTCACACACATGGAAATATCAGCCATTACCCCTCACACACTCTCTCTTTACATCCCCTCATTCATCACTCAAACACTTACACCCTGAATACCACCTCATCTGCTCATTTTTGTGATTACATATCTCTCTCTCTGCTATAACTATTGGTTTATGGTCTGTCACTGTAAACACTCTTTAAAGCAGATTGGTTTCTAATTGAATATCAATCTTTATAGCGTTCATCTGCCGAAATACCTTCTTCAAGTGATTCTACTGATGTGTGCCTTTATGAATCTTTGTGGTGTGGACAAAATGTTATCGTTGTCTAGTTTGCTTTTTTTCCTTCACCAGAATAATACAAAAGTTTGAAAATGTTTTGAGGTGGCATGGTGGCACGCTGTGGAAACCTCTGAAATAGAGACTAACTGAAGGAAAATTAATGAATCAAAATATTTTGACACTTGCCATGTGAACACACACAATTTACAAGAAAGTTTGGTACAATGTCCAAACCAAATCGTTTATGCATTTTTCATATCGCTTTAATCTGCCAAGCATCTTCTTTTATATTAAAAAAGAACTATTTTTAGGTCTGTGCTCACAAACCAGTTATAAATGGATTACAACTACTGGTAACACTTTATTTCGATGGTCCATTTGAGTATCAGTAGACTGTCTGCTTAATATCTGTTACTAAACAGACATTTAACTGACTATAAGAAACTTTCTAAGTACACAAACCATGTCAACTTACACTAACCCTTACACTAACCCCAACCTAACAGTCTACTTATAATCTATTGAAAATTTGTTGGCATGTAGATGCAATGTAACTTAATTCAACAAACTGACCATCAAAATAAAGTGTGAACCAACTACTGCGTGAAAATATGTTATTACTATCAAATCCTATAAATACAAAATATTAAAGGGGTGGTTCAGCCAAATATTTAAATGTGGACATCATTTACTTCCCTTTCTCTTGTTCCAAACCTGCATGAATTATAATAATATTTTTTTCAAAATCACATTTGAACATCATCATGCATAATTATTTGTTAAATTTAGAAGGATTTTTTAAAACTATATTTTAATCATCCTGTGTAAACAGACCATATAAATATTTTCTTTTATTCTTCAAATAACACTTTATAGACATCTCTATTCAAAAATATTGGACATATTTTAAACTTAAAATGCAACATGAGTTTAAGGACATAAAGTTATACATTACTGGTCAAAAGTTTGGGGTCAGTAGGAATTTTAAAGGTTTTAAAATAAGCTTCTCCTGCTCTCCAAGGCTACATTTATTTCATCAAAAATACAGTACAAATTGTAAAATTTTTAAATGTTATTGCACTGTAAAATAACTGTTCAAAAGTAATTTATTATTTAATTTAATCATTTATTTCAGTGACTTTAAAGATGAATTTTCAGCTTCATTATTCCATTATTCCACTCTAATATTAATTATTATTATTATTATTATTATTATTATTATTATTATTATTATTATTATTATTATTATTATTATTATTATTATTATTATTAATGTAATGGTACTAAAAGCAATAATGTATATATAATATAATAATGAAACTACATACAATATGAAATAAACAAATATTTAATAAATAAATATTTAACAATTGAATTTATATTTATTTAATAAATGCCGCCTTGATTATCAGAATAATTTTAGTAAAAAAAAAAAACATTAAAAAACTGACCCCAATCTTTTGACCGGTAGAGTAATTATGAGTGGTATGAGAGTAAATAATAACAGAATTTACATTTTAAGTTAACTGGGCCATTCAAACACACTAATCTTAAGCCCATTTCTTACCTTATTGCCTTATAAACAGGGGAAAGAGAAATTCATTCACTGCTATTTTTGTTGACCAGTATTCGCATGCTGAAGTAAAGTGTGTGTGCCTGAGGTTACATGGGTCATGACACACAGTTGCAGGTGCATCTTAGCCTTTGCGGGCAAAGGTCAGAGGTCAGAGAAACCAAAACCAGTTACACCAATTACTCTGTAAACCCATCAAATATATGTCTAACTCTGTGCCACCTAGGAATCTGTGTAATTTAAGAATCAGTACATAATAGCTCCACTTTGTCTCTTTAAAGTGTCACTAAACACAAGAAAGTGTTCAACGGTATTACCCTAGCAATAAAGAAACCCATTAACACCCCATTAACATGGGATATCCTCCTTTGGCGGTCAGGCACAATTGTCAACAATTGCAGCTATATTTCTTACAATAGCAGATTTGCTTGGACAAAAACCATGGATTTGACCTTGATATTTTGAATTATGAATCACTTTAAACTACATTCCAGCAAGTCTTTTTGTTTTTGACAATTACGCACAAATTACCACAGAAGTGTTTACACTTAATCACAGAATAAGGCTGTTATTCTTGTTCCAAATTCAAATCACATTAAGAGTAAAAATACAAGCAAGTTCACTAAATTCAAGCACACCATTTTTATTTGTATTTTATTTTGGTAAAAGTTCCTAAATAAGTTGCCAACACAGTCATTGCAACCACCTAAAAATACAAAGTCCTAATGATGTAATGCCACAGTTGAGTAATATTTTTGGCACAACAGCAGAGTTCAAAAGCTTAAGCCTTTTGCTAACGTCCTCCAAGATAAATCTGTCAGCAGTGCAAAGCGAGCATGACTGTGTTCGAAAGGTCTACTGAAAGCAGTTTCCCTTTGAACAATAAGTAACTGTGTAGTGAGTCCCGTCTCTGGTATATCCAGCGAGTCCCACCTCCGTCTGTGGATGCTTTTGACAGTCTGCCAGTCTCTCATAACACCCCTCCATCCTCCCTTTTCTGTATAGTTCTTCCAAAAGCTCAGCCCTTCACTTTTGCCTCTCTGTTCCCACTCGCTGACCTGTCCCGAGGAGCACTGATGGATCCATTAAAGAGCATTTTTGGCATTCCGGTACTATCATCCCAACCCTGCTGTTTACTTTGTCTTTTAGGGGAAGTTTTGGCCTATCAGCTTCTGGCCGTCCCCTCTTGAGAAGATGTCAGTGCAAGTCTTCAGACTGGTTTCACAGCTGCTCTCACCTGTACAGGTAGTCATTAACTATTCGCCGTCACTCCAACACACGACAGAGCTCTGGCCTGTCAACACCCTCAATATTGGAGCCTTAAAGCTCTGTGAGCCTCTTTTAACATTAGGATCCTAAGTGCTTCTAATCCGGATTGAAATTTTTGTGGGCCTATGGCTTGTAAATTTGATAAGCTTTTTTGTAAAATTGTGACACTGGGGCTGGGTTTTGATTTCTCAGTTTTAATCATTTCTGAATCAATATTAATTTATTGACTTGAATAAGTTGAAATTGTTGATTCTGATTGGCTGGAAGTTTTGCAATAAAATCGTTTAATGCATGGTAGTTGCAGTCAGATTTGATCACAGTTCAAAATAAACGTGTTTCCCCCGAACATTAGTAGTAACTATAGCAACTCAGTGACAGTTGCCGGAGCCTTAAGATTAAATTGAGAATTTCTCAATAATGAATATACAAATTTAACCCAGACTCATTCTGAAAACAAACCGCTATATACATTTATGGAGAGTGCCAAATACGTCCCAGGAGCAACGTTTTTTTGGCAGTTTTTGTTTTCTGCTGTGTACGCTTTTTGAGATCTCAAATTTCTCTTGCGAGTGCCATTCGTGCCTGTTCTTCTCATGTAAGGGCGTACTCACACTATGTACAGTTGCCTTGAACCGGGTCAAAGCATGCTTGTCCCCCCTATAATATATGTACAGCTGAAGTCAAAATTATTAGCCCCCTTTGAATTTTTACTTCTTTTTTAAATATTTCCCAAATGATGTTTAACAGAGCAAGGAAATTTTCACAGTATGTCTGATAATATTTTTAAAGTCTTATTTGTTGTTTTTTTTTCCGGCTAAAATAAAAGCAGTTTTCAATTTTTCAGGAAACCATTTTAAGGTGAAAATGATTAGCCGCTTTAAGCTATATTTTTTTTTGATAGTCTACAGAACAAACCATCGCTATACAATAACTTGCCTAATTACCCTAACCTGCCTAGTTAACCTAATTAACCTAGTTTAGCCTTTAAATGTCACTCTAAGCTGTATAGAAGTGTCTTGGAAAATATCTAGTCAAATATTATTTACTGTCATCAAGACAAAGATAAAATAAATCATTCATTCATAAATCAATCATTATTACACATAAGTTATTAAAACTATTATGTTTAGAAATCTGTTGAAAAAATCTCTCCGTTAAACAGAAATTGGGGAAAAAAAATAAACAGGGTGGCGAATAATTCTGACTTCAACTTTATATATATATATATAAATCTGAAAGTGTGCCATAATGTATGCTTTCATTTCAATAATAAAACACATCAAACATGTTGTCATAAACTCTGAACATTATAAACATTTGTTTCATGTGTCAAAGAATGGAACCATTAGAGGGGCCAGTAGAGGCCTCAGAAGGCAGTGATCATCCATCCACATGGTTAATCAGCAATAGATCAAATACGGTTGTGGACGGAAGTTACGAGAATTATTTATTTATTTTGGTAAATTCCCATTAATTGTATTTTATTAACATCTACTCCTACCCCAACCCTAAACCCAACCGTCACAGTAATGTAAAAACAGATCTGGAGTCTTCTCTATTACTATAGCTGATGAACCATGTGGATGGATGATAACAGCCTTCTGAGCCTACCAGTAGGTGCAGAAGGCCCCTACTAGCACATATCTATCAGCTGATAACCACTGATAATGCCCATTCAATCAAGTGAAAACATTCGAAGAGGGTGAATTGTTGCAAATTCAGTCCAAGTCTTTTACATAAAATCTACAGGCTTTTATAAACAATCAAGGAAATTGGCAAAGGTCTAATTTTTTTTTTTTTTTTTTTTTTAGTTTAATTGAAAGTTATTCACAAATAAAAAAGACAAAAACATCCCACAAAAGCAACTCCACAGCAAATTTTATGTGTCATGACAGATGAAGACACTGCAGTTCAACTGAAGCACATGTGAAACGATTATCTCTTACCATTTACTACTAGTCAGAAGACACTAGAAGGCGTATCACATGGCCATATTACAGGATGACAATGTCAAGATTCATTGGGCTCAAACTGTTAAAGAAGGGTTCGTTTTCACACATGAACTGACCACAAATTGACCCAAACGCCACTGAAAAATCTGAGATGTGCAAGAGTAGATAATGGATGCCTCAGTGTTAAATTTGTCACATTATAAGCCTGTCAACACAATACAATGACAAATTCACACAGTAATCAAAGCTAAAACTATATACTCCAGAGCATCCCAAAGACATTTAGTGGGCCTCAGCTAAATTAACGTTTAATTGTATAGTAATATACCAAAGGACAGCGATCCCCAGATAGTTATTAGATAGTTACATTATTAGCTGAGAAAATGTCATTTCATTGAATACGAATATTAGCATCAGCGTCAAGCCCTAGCTGAGAATTTCAGCAAAAACGTTCAATATGTCAATCACTGATGCCAAGAGGCTCATTTAAACAGTCCAGACAAAGACATCATTATTCATCTCATGTGTAGACATTGTCACTTGCTATGAAACAGACACCAGGTTTGAATAATTTGACTGGGAAACCTGAGAAGAGCATGCACACACACACACACGTTCACACACACATATACAGTACTTTCATTGTACAAATATGTTTCCAGACGTACATGTGCTCTATAAATGATTTGGCTTGACTCAAACGAAATACACCGTCTCATGTCCTTGTTCCTGAGCACTGACAATTAGGTCTAACAGGTCTTGCAGGCTTTGCTGGGTCTGTCCTATTAAAGTTTGTTACGTCTTTACCCAAAACCATCAGCCTTCACGCCTCCAGGCTTTTCTCCCACCTGCACTAATTTGGTCACCGTCTCAGAATGCGTGTGTGTGAATATGGATGCAGTCAGAGTAGACGTTACATTCAGACGAATGTCATCAAGAGTTCATCCAAGCCGAAGAGAGAAGCTGCCAGAACAGTCAAGTCTGAACACACTGTGAAGCAGGAAGCATCACACCTTTCTCAAGCCACTCAGCCAGTCTTTCAGGTGCCCAACAGGACATCTAGTTGCCAAACACATGTTAGCGCTGACCTCCTGCAACCTGTTTTTACAGCTTAATTTTCTCAAAGGCCTCTTGTTCAGGGAAGAACAACAAGTGACCTTTGAATGACATCTCTGGCATTAGTACATACAGTGTGTTCAGCACTATCGTTGAACTCTCAAGAGACTGACACCTTTATCTCCCTCTGCTGGATACAATGAAAAGCAGTGACACGTGCAACTCCAATAAATTAATCTGCTTTTCCGGTCAGTAGAAGTATATGTGTGTTGGTTTTGATGGAGATCATCTATTGTCTGCACATATCAAGTGTAAATTTGAATCGACACAAATCCAGCACATTGACTCAGTCTGGCCTACTAAACATCTTCATACTACTTTAAAATGTGCACAATTGCACTGTAAAGCTTGTAGTAAAAACATTTCGAGTGATGGCGCATGGTGACAGAAACTTCAATGGGCTTGATTCCAAGGTTTGCATATTCTAAAAAATTTTTAATTTTTTTTCTCACCTGCATTTATTTAATCAAATCTAGTAAAAAGTAAAAAGGAGTAATATGTGAAAGCTTATTGCAATATTAAATGATCACGTTTCTATTTTTTAAAATATATTTTACAACATATTTTATTGTGATCACAAAGCTGAATTCTCAGCATTATTTTTTTAATCTTCAGTGCCACATGATGCTTCAGAATTTATTCTGATTTGTTGCTCAAGAGATTTTTTTTCTATTATCAATGCTGAAAACTGATTAAAAAATTGCTATCAATGTTGTGTTGTGCTTAATATATGAATGTAAACTTTGATAAATTATTCTTTGTTGAGAAGAACTGTGTTTATTTGAATTTGTATTTGTTTTTTGTCACTTTGCTGTCACTTTTTTAATGAATATTTTCTGAACAAAAGTCTTAATGAATCAAAATGTTTACAATTTTATTTAAAGAGTGTCATTTAGGTGAAAATATTATTCAAATGTTATGACATTAAAAAAAGCTACATTGTTAACAATTTCCTGTAGAATCTACAGTAACTTATTGGCAGAAGTTCGCCAGTAACTTACTGTAAATCAGCAAGAATTCTGTATTTACATTTACAGCAGAATTTATCTTTCAATAGGTGTATTTACAGTATTGTATTCCATTACTGTAAAATATACAGTAATTTTCACAATGCAACTTCAAAATACAGTAACATACTGCATAACTGTCCTACGGTAAAATACAGTTCATATTACAGTTAAATACTGTGTAATTTACAAAAATCGTTAACAGTGTATATTCATTTAAAGTCTATAAAACTAACATACAATGTAAAAAAATTCTAGGTTTCACATAATCAGCTAGGGGCGACGCGGTGGCGCAGTAGGTAGTGCTGTCACCTCACAGCAAGAAGGTCGCTGATTCGAACCTCGGCTAAGTCAGTTGGCGTTTCTGTATGGTGTTTGCATGTTCTCCCTGCGTTCGTGTGGGTTTCATCCGGGTGCTCCGGTTTCCCTCACAAGTCAAAAGACATGTGGTACAGGTGAGTTGGGTAGGCTAAATTGTCCGAAGTGTATGAGTGTGAATGAGTGTTTGGATGTTTCCCAGAGATGGGTTGCAGCTGGAAGGGCATCCGTTGTGTGTTGGCGGTTCATTCCGCTGTGGCGACCCCAGATTAATAAAGGGACTAAGCCGAAAAGAAAATTAATGAACAAATAAACATAATCAGCTTGTGTGGGGACAACATGAAGGAATTAAGCTAACATATTTGTTTTTAACAAGTTTAAGTGGATAGAACATAAAACAATTAGGTTGTCTCCACTAAAAATGAAGAATTGTGTTGTTATCAAGTTAATTTAAAGAAGTAGCTTGAACAAATAATGCTGGGTTCCACACAATCAATTTTTATTAGGACAACATGAAGGAATTAAGTTAACCTAATAGTTTGTACAAACTTAAGTGTAGTAAACATAAAACAATTACGTTGTCCCCACAAAAACATCAAGAATTGTGTTGATTCAGCTCTTTTTAAGTAAGTTATTTGATCAAACAGCAAATGTCATTTTGAGTGTGTATAGTGAATTTTTATAATGGACTTAGAAATAGAAAGATACAAGGGTCTAAGACGAAAGTCCCAATTTCATATCAACAATCAGCATCCATTTTTTTTTTTTTTATTTGACACAGAAATATGATTTAATGATTTTATTTATACTAAAAAACATGTTAAGTGCAACAGTTAATTTTAATGCTTCAAACCGTCTTTGTGAAAATAACATTTAAAACTATTATGAATTAGTACTAGTATTAGTAGTTTAAGGGAAGTTTCACAAACTAATTTCGAGAGGAGCATGTGATATGATTGATCGCGGCTGGTCTCTCATCTGAAATCATTAGTAGGCCAATCAGATCATTCCAAACTCACTATAAATAGCCTGACAAGCAGTTCTCCCTTATCTTAATTTTTGGAAGAATCCCCCCATCCACCCTATCTCCACCTTTCCTCCTTTTCCAGGGGGAGCTCTCGAGAACTACCTGATCTCGTAACCTCTTACATCCTCATTGACAAGGCGGGAGCCCTGGGCTCAATTATCTCCAAGCTCAGGGTTCTCTCCCGGGACAGCACGCCAAACCTGCTATTATTATCAAGCAATATCTAAGTGTGAACTCTTGAATATGTTCTCTAATGATTCCTGTTCTAAATACTACAATTTTCTGGTAAATAAACAAAGCAAACTTTGCATTTTGGACAAGTAAAATATACTATTTAAGTGAGTATGGGGTGTCATGTGATATACATTACATTATCATTAAAAACGAATAACACAAAATATATTACTGTTTTAAACACAGCATGTTTGGCAAGGAAGAACAAGCTTGAGGGAAAGGGAAGCCAGAACACTTTTCCAACAGCACACATGTTTAGCAAAACTCTCATCCTCTTGCTTCTTCCTCTCCAACAATGGAGGGCTAAGGAGTGGGAGGAATGAAGACGGAAGAGATTTGCCAGTAAAAATAAACGGGTGAAATAAACTCTAGCTATATTGGTGTAGGGTTGCAGCGCTGAGAAACGAGAGGCTGTGGACGCTAAAGTGATGAGGATAATCACATTGCTGCTGAAATCAATCCGCACAAAGACTGCAAACAGCAGCCAGAAGATGGTCACAAAGGGTTTAGTTGGTGGAGCATATGTATAAAGCAGCCTCATCTGCTTTTTATGCAAATAACATCAATTCAAGAGATGCTTGCTTATATACACAAGTTTAAAACTGTTTTGTGATCTCACCGTCTCAAAAAACATTGAAGATAATTACTTATTGCACAACTTATTGTGCTTCTGTACATGCAATACCAGCCTGATCTCACGAGAAAATGTAAGTATTTTACGTTTTGACAGTTTAGTGGCTAATTCGTACGGATTCGTACGATTTTAAAAAGGAGGCGTGGCACCTAACCCCACCCCTAAACCCAACTGTCATTGGCGGATAAGCAAATCGTACTAAATTGTATGAATTAGATCGTACGAATTCATACGAATTAGCCACTAAATCAAAAAGTTACAAATTGCTGTGAGATTGTGTTGGTAATACAGTACAAGAGAATTCATGTGATTCAGAGCCACGATAAACAAAAGACGTTGGAAATACCGTTAGATCAATATAAAAATAATGAAATTCACAATCCAGATAAATCCAGATGCCATCCATGCTTCTGACATCCATTATTAGATGTATGCATACTGTAAACATGCTGCGCTCCTCCTCTCAGTAACATAAGACACTAGAAAAATATGAAAACAACAGTTAAAAAGTATCTGTTCATAGCAATATTGATGTTTGGACAAGCTTTGCATTTCTCTGGCATCAGTTCATCATTGTATAATTAAAATTATAGTCAATACTTTGATTATATATGGTGTGGTTGACTATTAGGGCCCTCTGATTTTTGGAATGCATAAAACATGGTAGGAATTACAGGATGCGGTAATGAAAACCTAATTAACTGAATAATTCGGCATGTCAAGGAGCTTGAAAAATTTTATATGAATATATTAAAACGTGCTGTAAATGGATCAGTGGATAAGAATATTAATCTAGAAAAGACTATTCAAATAGGATTCCTGCATGGTCTGCACGTCTGTGTGTGAATGGATGGCGCAGACAGTGCTTTGTTTACTGTACACATGCTCAATCACACATGGCCCTCATGCGGTTTTCAGTGTCTGCCATATGAAACATGAACACATGAAATTATCAGAACTGCCCTGAGAGCCACTTCACAAGCATTTAACCGATCTGTATGTGGAAAAAAACACATAACGTAAAAAAAAAATTATCAAACTGAATATATTTCATTATGTCAATTAACAAAACAAGCTTTACTACTATGATTACTGACAATTATTTCTGACAATGATTACAATGTGATTACAACAATGCAAGTAACCTACTAAAATAGGAATTCACATAAAAAAAGAGGAATACAGAAAAACTGAAAATTATTTCCCAGGACCTTTCCCAGGGATCTTTAAAAAGATAGTTAAAAAAGAGTCCCTTTTTTGAATTGCATTAATATGGAAATTTTGGTTGGTTTCCTTATTTGAAAGCCAAAACAGACGCACTGTAAAAAAAAAAAAAAAAAAAAAAAAAAAAAAAAAAACAGCCCACAATTCTTTTATGTTGTCCAAACACAAATCGATTAAGACAACTTATAGATTTAAGTGGACTATACACAAACAATTATTAACAATTAATTAAACAATTACAACAATTGTGATTTTTCAGCTAATTTTAAGTACTTTGATCAAGCAGCAACATTTTTTAAAGTGTACATAGGCTGACTTATGGGAGGCATATTGTGCAACACCTTATATTAGCCTTACTGTGAATTTTTTGCTTTTCAAATAGTGATATTTGATAAAATCAAGGATTTTTTTTTAACAATAACTCTTTTATATTTTCCATCTGGAGAATTTTTTTTTTCTAGAATAAAACACATATCTATCTAATGTAAAAACCATCTTTAAGAAATCATTCACTTGCTGGCTCTTGGCAATAATAATACAT
Source organism: Danio aesculapii (assembly GCF_903798145.1). Classification (NCBI taxonomy): domain Eukaryota; kingdom Metazoa; phylum Chordata; class Actinopteri; order Cypriniformes; family Danionidae; genus Danio; species Danio aesculapii. The sequence goes on along the minus strand of NC_079447.1, from coordinate 31,541,400 downwards.
CAGTTTGTAATCTTACATTACTCGAACATTGAGATTGTTGCATAAATGTAGACATAAATGTAGACATCTACCCCTCATTTAATTGTGTAATTGGGTTTAATTTTTTTTTCTATTATTTCTATAAGGGTTGTTTGATATGTGTGTATAATTTAAAATTGTAAAAATGTTAAACAAATCATTAAAAAAAAAAAAGAAATCATTCGCTTTTTATTGGTTACACAACAAACTATCGTTGTCCAATTACTTGCCTAATTAACCTAACTTGTCTAGCTAACCCCATTAACCTAGTTCAGCCTTTATATGACACTTAGGCTGAATACTACTATCTGAATTGTATGTACTTTAATGATGGAAAAGGTCAAAGAAATTAGATATTAGAAATTAATAAATATATAAAATATATTTAAATATGTCTTGAATAAATCTCTCTTTTAAAGGCACGTTGAGATTATTTGAAAACGAATAAAAAATGTAACAGGAGGGAAAAACACACAGAGAGACATTTTCCACAATTCCTTACTTCGTTTTCCACAAAGACGGTGAGCTATGTCTTTAAGAACATCCCAAATAATATAATAAGCTATAAATACGTACGTTTGAGTACATCTAATCATAGCACTGATGTTTTGGCAAGAAGTTGTTCGTGTGAAATGAGGCATGCTGGGATGTGGGACCAGAGGAAGTATCATGTATCTGCGTGCGTGTGTGTGTGTATGTGTGGGGAATCAACACACCCTTCCTCACACCTGAATAAGTCTGAACGGCGCTCCATCCCCAGGTGAGCTCCTCAGCGAGACGCCTCTGGTTTCACCGCTCTTTCTTTCTCCCTCACTCGCGCCAGATCTGGAGAGACACTCGCTCACCTGCCTGACTCATTGTGTGCGAATGTGTGTATGACAATAGCAGGCCTGGCTGCATCTTTCCTCAGCCGCAGAGATTTTTGCACTGCCTCCTCTGAGCCTGGGAAAGGAAGTACACCTGTAATTCTAGCCGGACTCCCAAGGTTACAGCGTTCAGTTAAACCACTTCATTTCTGCTCAGGATATGTTCCTCTGCCCTCAGTCTAAACTAGGTTCACTATAAACTGTACTCCTGCTCGTAGCACATATCGTACTCACAAAAAGAAAAAGAAAAACAATGGTTTAAACTAAATTAATTATAGTACAATGCTTTATATTATATTTTTGCACAAAAATATATAATACACACATTGTACACTGATTAAAACACACTTTAGGTGACGCATAAGCCGATAGCATATTCTTAATGCAAGGAACATAATTTTTAATAAAAAGTTACTGCTTTTTTAACTAAATTATTACCGTTTTTGTTTTGGGGTTAATAATAGGAGCCAATAATGATACTGAGGGTATGTTTACACAACAACAATCTACTAAAAACTGAAATCTTTCACGTTTGCATTTTTTTTAAATATTGTGAACACAAAACACCTGTTCACATGAAAATCCAAAAACAATGAAAACTTTAACAAGTGTATTCATGCCAGGTCAGTTTTGGCATAGTCAAGTACTGTGGCCTGCAATGAATGTATAATTTTAACTTTTCAGAACCTCAACACGTCATTGTTGTGTAAATGAACAGCCAAAACCGATTACAGATATATTTACAACCTTGTTTCCAAAATATGGTATAATTTACTATACAGTGCTCAGCATAATTGAGTACACCCCACTTTGAAAATGAATATTTTTATCCATTTTTCAGTGAATATGGGTAATATATATTTAGTCACAGTACAGAACACCTTTAGAAATGGAAAGATCCTACATTTAAATTCATGCAAAATATTGCAAAAAAATAATAATACAAACTACAACATTTCAACTAAATATTTTTGTTTCTCTATTTTTGAAAATGTTATTTAATATTTTTCCATAACATAAATTTGGGCTACTAATTTTTTAATCATTCTTGTAAGTTATTTTGTTAGATAAGTTCCACATTCAGTACTGACTAAACGTATGTATATGCACAAATATGATATTTTAAAGCTTCCTATAGAAAATATTGATTTAAATGAGAGATTTGTGGGGGGTGTACTCATATATGCTAAGCACTGTATATATCATTTCCATGAACATGTTCATGTTTTTAGTGTGTGGTCTAACATAAAGAGTAAGATTGTTTAATAAAACAAAAATAACTTCTTGGTATAAGATATTCAATTTCCATTGTCTTAATGACAGAATCAGTAAAAGTGTTCCAGATTTAGCCTACCTTAACCTAAATTAAATATTCATGATGCGCTACAAAAACTCACTTAGAATACTTTTATTTGTTTTTATGCATTTTTACTCTATTTCAGTCATTGTATTTCATTCTATTTAATGAGCTGAAATGACAATAAACATTATATTTTATTGCTATTAACTTTTCATTCCCCATTAACCCTTTATGGCATGGCACCTGTATATTACTAAGAAATTGTCACTTTATCATATTTACAAGCTTTTTGCAATACATACCGTTTGCATCTGCACAACTCTTTGCCTTTAATTAAAATTGTATCGAAAACAGTTTTTGTTTTTACTTATATTTGTTAGATTATATGTGTAATTGTACTTATACTTACTTATATGTGTAATATTATGCACCTGGTCTGAGAGTAACGCAATTGCAATTCTCTGTATGTCCTGTACATGTGGTTGAATTGACAATAAAGCTTTCACTTGACTTTGACTCTACATAAATTGTTCATCAAAATCTAATTATTAAGTGTTCTAGGTGTTTTGTTTCTCTGTTTTATTTAATAAAAACAATTGTAACCATGACCAAAAGGCAAAAGTTTGAATATCATCAGCAAATGACCAAGTCTATATCATGTTCCAATCCAGCACCCAACACTATACAAAAAAGCTGGGTTCCACACAATTCCATCATGTTGTCCCAACACAAATTTTTTAATTTAGTTAAGTTAACTTAAAGGGCACTTATGGTGAAAATCATCTTTTGGATGCTGTTTGGACATAACTGTGTGCAAGCATAGTGTGGGTATAGTGATATAAACACAATAAGTCTCCCGCCGCAACATGATGTAGGAGTGTGGTTTCCCCGCCCAGTGAATTGATAGACAGCTCCATATTAATAGGTGTCTGCAGTAACACGTTTAATCATACAAGACAGGGCGTGCGCAAAGTAACTGGGATTAAAAGATCTGTTGAGCTTTCTGTGATCATCAATGATCATCAAATGTGATCAGGAATGAGTTTTACAAGTTTAAAACCTTTTTAAAACAGTGCATGTTTGTAGTGAATTACAGTGATTTTACCCTCTTTACTTTATCACCACAGCCGCATGTCAGAACGGTTACAAAAGACGATGCTTCAATCCCGGTTTGTGGACATTAAATCAGGTTTATTTTGAAGATTAAAATAACGGATATCCATACAGCAGTGGATATTAACATGTATCCTTGCACATTCGCAAAAACAGTGCAAAGTTAAACATGCGCTGTGAATGAGTGTGTCCTTGTGTGTGTGCGTGAACTTTGTAACAACATTGTGTGTGACTCATCATTCCCATCAACTCATTAACTCCACAACAAATACATCAAATAATCATTGGGAAAGTTCTTACTGTAGTATTTCACACAAACGTTACGTGAGATCTGCTTCCTTCATGTCGGTCACTGCTGTTTATCTGATGGAGCCGAGGCAGAGATTGAGGCACACTCTGACAGGTACGTGGGAACGATGGGTGGGGAGAACCAGTAATAAAGGCACAGGCAATGAAAATAGCTAAATAATGTTCAAAGCAGAAAATCTAATATTCTGAAAGCTATAATAAATCTGATGGGTGTTTTGAGCTGAAACCTTTGAACAGACACATTCTGGAGACATAAAAGACTTATCCTAAATCTTGAAAAGGGGGTAAAATAGGCTCCCTTTAATTGATTTTACGAATTTAATTGGATTAAACATAAAAGCTGTCAAAAAACCTGAAGAATTGTGTCGTTTCAGCTCATTTTAAATAAGGAGCTCTCACTTTATTCTCTTTCTGCTTTAAAAAATGACAATAATCAGTTCTATTGTATACTATCAAAAAGCATTTTAAATTTTAATTTATGGAGATTATAAATTATCGAATCGAACATTCATAGAACTTCCATTTGCTGAAGTTCTTCCTGACTCACACATTTCTAGTTGTCTTGTCACCATACTCAACTATATTTCAACTATACTGGTGTAAGCATCAGCAGTATCCAACAATCTAGCATTCCCTTTTATGTGAAAACTAAAAAGGGTATAAAGAAAACATGATGTAAAGTGAAGAGCTTGTGGGAGCAAAGGAAAACTTTTTAGAGGGTGTAAATTGAAACTGCCATTTGGAGGCATTCATTTCCTGCAGTATTTGAGTAAATATTATGAAGATATTTCTCAGCGTTGGACAGTCAATCCATCAGAGCTCAAAAAAGTTCAAATATTAGCTCACTTGATTCACTTTGTCATACTTAGTCATTTTGACGTTTAAGGTGGACAGTTTTCCTCACTGCCAGCCGACTCTGCTGCGCAAGAGAGAAAGAAAAAACATTAAAACCCTCAACTTTTCTCAATCACGGGTGGTTACATGCCAGAGGCAAAGAGAAATAAATGAACGGCAAGATGAAAACAGCTAGCATGACAGACACGGCTAACTTAAGCAGTGGGATCTCTAGCACGTATTACACAGGTGCAAAGAATATTAGCATTGGCTACACACTCAACCTGCTGAGCGGCTGTGGAACAAGGCCTGAAAACAGTGGGGTCTTAGCATTGGCGACTCAGTCAAGTGATTTTGTAGATGTAGTGTTAAGTTCCGAATATTATCTATTAGCTTCGATAAATCTGGAAATGAAAATCACATTCTCATAACAGACCAGTGGAAACGGATCGTTGAACTGTAATTCCAACAGCTAGATCTTCCATTTCGAAGGTCTCTCGTGGGAGTCTACAAGAAGCCATTCATTGGCTGCACAGAGCATTACTTACTAACCATCCAATACAATGAAATAATATACGTTTCATCTTTCCAAGAATAGTTTGGTCAAAAGATTTATGCACACGCAGTTTGAAGACAAAATTTTTAGCAATATTTTTACAAATTAATTTCAAATATTTCAACACATTTTTAAACAGGATCGTTTTAATTTCTAAGGCAAGACAAGTTTATTTGTATAGCACATTTTATACACAATGGTATTTTAAAGTGCTTTACATAGAAGGAATAAAAGAGACACGTATAAAAAAAATAAAAACAGATAAAAACAGATTAAAATATGTTAAAACAGGTTATAAAAGAATGAAAAGGAAAAGAAAGACATGATAGTGCGATCTGTCAGACGTAGCACAGTGCTCATTCAGTAAAGGCGCTGCTAAACAGATGTGTTTTCAATAATTTTTTTAATTTTGTAAAACAGAGACAAGCATTCATTTCATCTCATCTCATTTTCGTCTGCTTTTCTGGGGCCACGTCGCGGGGGCAGCAGTCTTAGGAAAGAACCTCAGACTTCCCTCTCCCCAGACACTTCCTTCAGCTCCTCTGGGGGATCCTAAGGCGTTCCCAGGCCATCCGAGAGACATACTCCCTCCAGCGTGTCCTGGGTCTTCCCCGAGGCCTCCTCCCAGTGGGACATGCTTGGAACACCTCCCTAGGTAGGCGTCCAGGAGTCATCCGAAACAGATGCCCGAGCCACCACAGCTGCCTTCTCTCAATGCGGAGGAGCACCGGATCTACTCCGAGCTTCTCCCGGGTGACAGAGCTCCTCACCCTACAGTATCTATAAGGTGCACCTGCCACCCTGCGAAGGAAACTTATTTCTGCCGCTTGTATCCGAGATCTTGTCTTTTCGGTCATGACCCAAAGCTCATGACCATAGGTGAGGGTAGGAACGTAGATTGACCGGTAAAACGAGAGCTTTGCTTTTTGGCTCAGCTCCTTCTTTACCACAACAGGCCGATACATCGACCGCACTACTGCTGCCACTGCACCAATCCGCCTGTCAATCTCCTGTTCCGTCCTTCCCTCACTCGTGAACAAAACCTCAAGATACTTGAACTCCTCCACCTGGGGTAAGGACTTTCCTCCAACCTGGAGATGGCAAACCACCTTTTTCCGACAAGCATTCAACAACCTGTAGTATAAATATTCATACCTACACTACAATTCAACTGACAATAGTGGAACTGAATTTGAACTTAATAATACAAAAGAATATAAGGAGTGTGTCATTTTTATGATGAAAAAACTTGAATGATGGTTTGACAATGCCTTGTCTAGATTCTTTAAGGTTGAAGGTTTGATAAGTCTGTTTGTATTGTCATCAATATCACTTTGTGTTTATTACATGTTTGTACTGACTTTTAAAAAGCATTTTAAATCTATTTCAACTTCCTGTGGGGTGTGGGCAATATGTTTCAACTCAAATTTATTCCATTTCAACTCAGAAAAGGTAAATGCCCACATCCAACCATATGTGCAAACACTGAACCACTTGTAGGAACATTTCAGTAATAGATTTCATGGATCTCTTTCTGTGGGTAACACTACACTATTACTTCTCAGCTACAGCCCAAATCTGTAACAGGTGATAGATGAACTGCAGAATTCTTTTTGTCCTTCATATTTAAGTGCTTGTCAGAGGGGATACGAGGCCCAGAGCCGTATCCACACGAGAGACAGAAATGCCTCAGAGTCCATCACAAACGGCTTTTTATGGAGCTCTGAGCCCGAGCAGGGCAAGGGAGATAATTGGCCAATGGATATTTCAGACGCTCCGCTCTCCAAGTTCCAGCATTTCAGGTCTCGGCCGACCGGAAGCGAGGGCTTCTGGGATAGATTTATACGGGTTCTGGCCTAAATTGCACATGTCAGGGTCGACTCTCTCTAATATTAATATTAATTCCTTTTGGAATGGAAGCTGATTCTGGCAAGACTAGCACGTCTGGAGTTCTAAGTAGTTTTCCATGAGTCTAATGCAGAACTGAGGCTTTGGAGATATGATGACAAAAACCGCCCCTTCTCTCTTTCCCTTATTCTTTTTTTTTTTTGTCATTTTCCTTTCTCACTCTCACTTTTTTCACTTCATCGCTGCTTCCAGCTCACACACTTTTTATAAATGCCACAATTTCCTCAGTTTCTTCACAAGGGTCCACAAAACATTCATCTGGACTATTAGAAATAAGACTCAAATCTGCTGCTCTCACTTGTTATTTTAGAGAAAATATACCTCTCAGAAGAAAAATAGCACAAGCCAGAAAACAGCGTTTAGACAGCATTCACAGAAGCAAGTCCTCAAGATAATAACAAAAAATCCAGGCCATCATCTGTGCGAAATTACCAAAAGGAATTTCCCTCATTACACAAATCCTGACATACTCCGGTATGTGGGGCTTTATATTTTATACAAGTCTGCAAAATTCCTCAGAGGTCCTCCAATTCTTATCATCTCTAGGCTCAATTCTTCAGATACATCCATCCTTCACTGCTCGGTCAGGTTTTGACGTTCTTTTCCATGTAGTTTGACTCAAATATATGAGCTCAGTTCACTAAATATATAACGTAACTCTAGCTTAAGCTACAGGCCTGCTTCTGATCTGTCCCCAAGCAGCCCGATCACTCATAAACACAAGCGTTTTGAGTTCATTTACAGTGTACCGGCAGCCAAAGACATCATTATACCTGATCCCACGTGTGCCAAGAAGTGCTATTCAGGCTTAAGGAAGGAGGCCTGTACTATCGCAAGAAGCAAGACCGCACACCTACTTACCACACAGTACGCAGATTTCACCAAGTCCCTTATAGGACGATTAACAGCTGCATATCAGCAAAGCACAGGGGCCACCGCCAAAATTCAGGTTTTGTTTGCATTGGAAGAAATGGATGAAATATGCTTATTTTGTACTCATGTTCTAAAGTGTGTGGACCACAGAACTCCTGGGGTTATGTGGGTTTTGCGAGCTCTAGATGAAATTCACATCACTGGGAGCAAAACAGTTTCCTTCTGATGCATCATGTTTGTAAGTGTTTTGAAAATCAAAAGGCTGACAAGTGGTGCTAAAAGAGATTCATTCATTTTCCTTTAGCTTAGTCTCTATTTCAGAGGTTGCCACAGCGGAATAAACCTCCAACTATTCCAGCACGTGTTTTACACAGCAGATGCAATTCCAGCCACAACCCAGTACTGGGAAACACCCATACACTCTTACATTCTCAAACACTACTGCCAATTTAGTTTATTCAATTCAAGTATAGATTGATTTCATGCGGCCACCAATTTAAAAGCAAAATCGAGGCTGCGGTGAGAAGAAACACGGAAGTATCACCTGGAGTCACACAGGAACGTCGTGTACCTGGCTGTATATCTTATCAGCGAAGAGAAAGTGACACAAATTTAGAATTTCACCGCCTTCCGAGTGACCCGAAGGTTCGTTCTGAATGGATAGTGAAAATAAAAAGGAATATCAGAGCTCATTTTCAGGTAAGTTAAGGGAAATGGCGCTAGTTAGCTAACATTATCCAAACACACGTTTTAGATGCCTTTTATCAAACTCATGTTAATGAACTGATTCACAATACTGAATTTTGGTACTGAATTAATTAAAAATTCTTAAATTTCCCACTAACATTTAAGCTATGTTGTGCACATTCTTAAACACAGCTGATTGCTATTGTGTTCACCAGCACTCAACAGAAATGACTGTGATTGGCTGTGGAGGTCATCAGTTCACTGCACTACACCGATGTTTACCAAGTACAAACCTGAACGAGGAATCCGACGATGACTCGACTGATCTTCGCAGCTTTAAAACGCTCCAGTGTTCGTGTATTTGTGTTTGTAATCGGTGAAGAGCAATGAACTGATAAACCCAACCCAGGCTCATTCTGAAAACGTAGTCCCGCGGACGTTTCTAGAGACGCGAATTATATAGCCGGGGGTACGTATGGCTGCATTTCATTTTTTTTTTTTTTTAAACGAATGCTACATGGTGGTGTGATGCCTTTCCGTTTCGTGCTTACCGGCTGACCGCTTACCCCGAGTGGAGGGCTTTCCCACCGCAACCAGTTTGTCCAGTTAGCTCGTCGTGTACGTCGGCGGACTTGAGATGACCACGACAACGGGGTTTGAGTCCGGGGAAGAGCGGGTCCAGAAATCAGGTAAGACAAAAATAGAATCCAAAAAATAAAGTGAATAACAGGGTGAGAATGTGGTAAAATCCGAAAACGTGGTAAAAATCCGACGAGGGCTTTTCTTTTTCTGGACGGCTTTTGTAAATCATTGGTTGGGTTTTAGGCAAGTAAGTGGGTGGGCGGGTCAAATGGTTGGGTTTAGGGAAGAAGGAGGGTGGGTGTGTCGATTGGCCGGCCAGTCAGTCATCCAATCATTCAGCCAGTCAGACAGACGTTCGGTCGACAGCTACCTCTGGTGGGTTTACGTGAGAACAGAGCGGGTGCGAACGGCATTCGCGAGAGAAATTTGAGATATGAAAAAGCGCACGCAGTGGCCTCTCGAAAGCAAAAATACGCATCTCCCAGGACGCATTTCACGGTCTTCAGATACGTCCACGGGACTACATTTTCAGAATGAGCCTGGGTTGGATAAACCTTCACGGCCAATCACAGTCATTTTCGTTGAGCACTGGTGAACACTATGGCAAATTAGCAATGAACATGCTCAACAGTGCTGAATTGTTAGCCAGAAATTGATGTTTTTAAAATTTATGCATGAATTAAAGCCTAGGAGGACTGTGCTAGAATTGAATTGAATTGTTTCCAAACAGGTGATGCAAGCAATTTTTGAGTCTGACCCGAGGCAACTTTGGGAAGCCGTTGCTTTAAAGAAATACTCATAGCCTTGCTCCTTTAACAGATCAGTCAAAACCACTTTGCACTCACATAGATCTTCATTAGGCTTCGTTAAACTTTTCTGTTCTGAGAAAAAGGTCTATGTGTGCACATTCTTGTGTTGTCCCTTTTGCTTCCTTCGCAGGCAGGATGTGAGTTCAGCTGGGAGCTGATCCTTTGCAGAAACAATGGCTGAGATGCACGTCAGACTAGGCCAGCTGTGTCTCCAGCAAAGAACCGAGGCAGGAAATTATGGACTCCTGAATGAAGCTCTGACATATACAGTACTACTGTGCTCTGCACTGGACACACAGAGGGTCCACATGCACACATACTCAACTCACACGTACCGCACAGTTTCATGTGAAAATGATCACAGATCATTATCTCACATTACAGTTTAGACATTGTCCGGGTATGCTTTTCTTTGCTAAGAGCAAGCACTGAAATTATATTTAATGAAATAATAGCTCTGAGGGCTGCTGCCTTGTTTGTTCTCTCCGTTTATGAAAATTTACTTAAATAGAGCAAGTTTCATTCCCTTGAAGTCTTTTACCGATTTCAATATTTAAACATGACTCTTCCGTCATATAGGCTACTCCAAGGAAAATAAATTTCCTGGTTTCGTTGCCATTTCACAGGAATCAAGAGGACAAACAAAAACATCTAGAAATAGTTAAGAGGTAAACAAATCTCCCAACATTGAATATTATATGCAGCCGTATATGTTATTTGTTCTCATCACAAATATCCTGTGCACGTTGAAAGCTTGAGAAACCTGTTGTCTACAAGACTGTACGTTTTCCATGGGAAAATTAATAATAAGTAATTGAAAAATGCCTAAAGGGAATTGGCAAAAAATGGTAAAATGTTGAAAAAAGTGTGCACAATATTGCATTTCTCATATATTAATCTTTGTAAGATCATTTCATTTTTCTTCTTGTTAGATTTATTGTGCACAATAGTTTTCATGTACTTTTTTCCCACCAAAAATGCTACCACATACCACAATATCACACTAGTAGGTCACTATTAATAATTTGGACCATGGGAAAACCGAGAGGTATAAACTGTATAAGCTATGAACTGTAATTACAGCTCTTAATGTGGTTGTTATAAAATATGAGAGAAAAATATATGTATATGTCTTAGTCCTCTAGCAATAGAAGGAAGTTGTACTTCTTAAATAAAAAACCAGCACATAATTACTCCACTCATGGATAGGCCTCGACAGCATAACAACTAGGACCAGAGCTCAAATAGTACAGCACAGTGTGAACAACACTAAGGCCATGGCTTTAATTCCCTTCTAGAAGCATTCAGAAATGGATAGACAGAGGTTATTTGTGTATTTATGAGCTGTCAATTTTCGTTTGTTAATGTAAATGTGGTCATGAATGTGTACAACTGTAAGCCTACTTTGGAAAAGGGTGTTGCTAATTGCTGTTTGTTAGGTACAAACTTGTTTCATGAAGATGTAAAGCATTGTCATATAAATCATATTTTGTAAAAGAAGTTCATTTTGATACTTTTTACCTCAACAGAAAATGACAATCCTGCAGTTTTCGTATTGCTGGTTTTTATGAGGGTGGCACCTTCTTCAATAGATCTTTATTATATTAAATTAGATAACTCACGAATGTAACATTAATACGTTAGAGAATTACTTAGTTGTCACCATAAAATAAATTGATGCATATGCATTCTGTCTTTATGTGTGTGTTTTGGTAGGCCTACTAGACAGTAATGGAGAAATGCTCTGTATCATGTCGTTTGGATTCACTGTCTTCCCTCAGAGGCGTTAAAGCCTCCCACTCTCTGTTTCACGCATGTGTGAAGGCTGCTTTTTTTTGTTTTGATCATCAATAAAAATAACTTTTTTTAAAAATAAACATTTTATTATTATGGGTTTAAAGGTTTTGAACGAGATCACGGTTAAATCTTCATGGTAATGTAAAATGGATGGGATTTAAGCAATCTAAATGATAATTCACATATTTGACTGAAATTACAGTATATTTTTAAATGGTCCACTCATTGTAAACTAAATGAAGTCTATGTCTGAGGAATCCAATAGAAGGATAATCTCACAATTTGTACTTCTTTCTTAGAGTTAAAAATGTCATAACTGCAGCATAGAAACCTTTGATTTCAGAATAAATGTAAGACATGTGAATTTTATTTCACATTTCTGAGTTTCAAAACATTTCTGAGTTTTTGCAATTGATAGATTAAATGTTTTATCACAATTCTAACTTCATTACTTGGAATTCTGAGTATAAATATATACTGATTTTGTGAGTAAATGTAATATTGAAGGCTAAAATTAAATTAAAATGACACCTTATGAAAAGTAAACTGCTCTCAGCAGTACACCAACAATTTAAGCTAAACCTAAAAAATGTTGTCAATCCCAAACATGGACTGTTCAAATAGCCACAAATTATATGAATCTTCAACAACATTTTCTATTTTACCACCAACAATATGCATTTTACCTTGGCTTGAACGCACTATGTGACCTTGCTGTTTGGAAAAGTCAATGCTAGTTGCTAGTCAGGCCCAGTCTGCAGGTATTAGATGATTGATTTCAAGTCAAGTTCAAGCCAAGTTGGCTTTATTGTCATTTTAACAATATACAGTGCAGTACAGAGTGAAACGAAACAATGTTCATCCAGGAGCAAGGTGCTACTGTACATCCAGAGATGTATAGTAACTAAGCAGAACTACTTCAATACTGTACTTGTACTAAAAGGCTGTATCTGTACTCTACTGGAGTATTGTTTTTTTTCTCCTACTTCCACTTTTACTTCAGTACATATTTTTGATGTATTTAATACTTTTACTCCGATAGATTTTTTATGTGCTGCATCGTTACTCGTTACTAGGGGTAGATCATAGCCGGTTATTATGTACTGACGTCATTTATCTCCTACGCACGATGTCGCAGTAGAATACTATGGCGAAGGAGGCGAGGGCGAGTAAATAACGCTCTTGCTACAATGAAGGCGGCACAGCACACGAGCTGCTATTTCACTTCTACGGAGAAATGCTGTACAACTCCATCTCTGCCTCTCTCTCTCACACTTTGGACATTTGTCCCGCTGGCAGTTGAGAGGTAACTTTTCCTCTCTGGAATAAGAATAATGAATAAGAATAAGAGCGGCAAAGTGTGGTTTGTGCAACATTTAGTGCAAATAAGACAGGTCAGAAAAGACAGGACAAGACAAGACAAGAAACAGTAACAGTAAAGTAAACAGTAAATATGATCATATCAGCCCTATTTTATCCTCCTTACACTGGCTGCCTGTTAAGTTCCGTATTAATTATAAAACACTGCTTCTTACCTATAAAGCTTTAAATAATCTAGCTCCTGTTTATCTAACCAACCTTCTGACTCGCTACTAACCAAGTCGCTCTTTAGAATCTCAAAACTCAGGGTTTCTGGTAGAACCTATAATAGCAAAGTCTACTAAAGGAGGTCAAGACTTCTCATTTATGGCTCCTAAACTCTAGAAAAGCCTTCCTGATAATTTCAGAGGCTCAGACACACTCTCTCGGTTCAACGCTAGATTAAAGACCTATCTTTTAAGTAAAGCATACACTCAGTGCATCACATAACGTTATGATGCATGAGTGTGCCCCACACAGGTGAACTGGCTTGACAACTAGCTGTTGAACACACTTTTCCTGTCTTAATGCACCAGACATTGTGTTAGAAACTCTCATATGCTTTACATGTTTGGTTCAATGTTTGTTTGTATATATTTTCATTTATTTTCATAACACTCCATTTTTGCATCTCGTTTAAATACACTTTGAACAGCAGCTACGCTAATTAACTTCTTTAGTCTATTTCCACCTGGGGATACTCATCCCGAGGCCCCTAGAGGCTATGCTTTTGATGTGATCAAAGACCTGTGAAGAGATGATTCCAAGGTATACATAATCCTGGACCAGGCTGTATCCAGAGCTGATGTGGTGGTAATGGAGGAATGGAGTGCATGAGACTGATTGCTAAATGACCACAGTACAAACGAATCCCCGCATTGATCCTGTGGGCCAGCCTGACCTCCCGCCGGTGCCCTACTCACACCTGCAGCTTCTACACAATGGACGTCCAGCTTCTCCAGCCTCCGGTGCCTAGACTGCAGCTCCACACAGGAAGTTTGGTCAGAAAAATAATGGTCGTGCCCAACAGAGCCTGGTTTCTCTCAAAGTTTTTTTTACCTTCGCTTTGTCAATTGGTTGTTTTTTTCACAAGTTTTTTCCTCGCCACTGTCACCACTGGCTTGCTCGAATCGGGACTTGTGGAGCTGCGCTTTGGTGGATTTGCTTATCAGTGTTTGGACTTTCAGCAGTGAAATTTAAACCACACTGAACTAAACTAAACTGAACTTCAACTGAAATAGTATGAATTTAATAAAGCCAACCAGTACACTACGGATGCTGTGCAAATATTGGATCCTAAATTTCGCGTGGCGTAGCATGGTGGTACACAAGGACACCGGTTGTTCTGGTGTCCAGATGTTGCGTAGGACAGGCTACAACATAGAAATAGCACTGTTTTGGATCCGGAGCGGCCAATGTGAGCTACTGCTATGCCACCATTTTGGAATCACTATCACAATTCAGCTATAATCTCATTCACAAATATTACAACAAAATATTTTCATTTACCTCCTAAACTATCAGGCATGTGTTTCTGTGTGAATTTCTAACATTTGAACAATTTGAAACCCTAGTGTGTGATCCACAGGGGGTTTATATAATGCCCAGTTTCAGTAACCATTCACAAACTTGGCAAGTGTATAACACCTGGTGTTTTAAAATCGGTTCAGATTTTAATAGTTGTGTATTCCAGCCCTAAAGGAACACTGAAAATCTATTTAACGTTAAGCTTGTTCATATTTTAATGAATGCTTTGTGAAGTGGCAAGTTAACACCACAATGCACTGTATTCTTTACTAACATGGACTAGAATCTTAATTATCAGTATAGAGTCCTTGGCAAAGAATCTTAAATCTGCTGCTGCTGTTTAGTCTTAATATCTTAATATTGGCCATGTGAAAGGGCCTCAATGAGTCAGCTTTTGAACTCGTCATGCTTTTAAGATACAGTACATTACAGTGTTGTGCTTGGCCCGAGACTTAATCAGCTATACGCGTTTAGTGCAAAACTCTGGCTCACTCAGAGCTCTGTTGACGGCTGGCTGGCCTAGAAACTTCTGGCTTCTGGTCTCTGTCTTCAGTCCTGGGGAGCACGGGCATCATACATGGTAAGTGTTAGGTGGAGTTTCTGAAGTTGTCATTACTTGGCCATGTTAATGGAACAGGCCAGGATATACAGTGTTGTAGATACAAGACTCCAGCAAATAAAAGAGTCTTTGTCATCAGGACAGATAGAAGCTGAACTTATTACAGCTCATAATGGCTTCTGTGTAAATATTCAACATATGCTGCCAATTTAAATGTTCCTAATTTTGTTTAAGAGGTCTTCTAGAATATATTTACAACCATCAAAGTTAAAAAAAACACTTTAATGTTGCCCTAATATAAATTTCCATGTACTTTTTTGCAGTCCATGTTCATTTAAGAATCTTCTAAACCAATTCTATGTGCCTACTTTGCTCTGATTGGTTAAATAGCTCAGTAAGAGACTAGTCTTATTGGTTAACTGCTCACAACTTGTGTCGGAAATGAAAACCATTTACCATACTGTATCTGAACATCAGCTCCAGAGGATTCAACATTTGTGTAAGTAGTGATACAAAAACAAACAATGATATAAATCATGATTTTTCATTCTTTGGAAATCCATGAAAACTGGATTTGCTTTTTAATAGTGCAAAAATAGCATCATCTTGACATAATTAATATTTAAAAAAACAGTCTTCCAGGCCCCAGCTATGATTACAGGGTTTAAGGGTCAAGGTATACACTTTGTTAATAGGCAGCCAACTCTTATGGCAATACAAGTACAGTTGAAGTCAGAATAATTAACCCCCTTTTGATTTTTTTTCTTTATTAATTTTCACAGTATGTCTGATGATATTTTTTCTTCTGGAGAAAGTCTTATTTGTTTTATTTCGGCTAGAATATAAGCAGTTTTACATTTTTTAAAAACCATTTTAAGGTCAAAATTATTAGCCGCTTTAAGCTATTTTTTTTCGATAGTCTACAGAACAAACCATCGTTATACAATAAGTTGCCTAATTACCCTAACCTGCCTAGTTAACCTAATTAACCTAGTTAAGACTAAATGTCACTTTAAGCTGTATAGAAGTGTCTTGATAAATATCTAGTCAAATATTATTTACTATCATCATAACAAAGATAAAATAAATCAGTTATTAGAAATGAGTTATAAAAACTATAATGTTTAGAAATGTGCTGAAGAAATCTGCTCTCCATTAAACAGAAATTGAGGGAGAAAAATAAACAGGGGGCTAATAATTCAGGGGGGCTAATAATTCTGACTTCAACTGTAAGTGTTTGCAAATAAACTGCAACCTGAGTAAGGTATTGTATTCTAAAATATAAAAGTTTTCAAACATCATTGTTTACACCACTTCAAAAATATTATTTATAGTGTTAAATGCAGTAGAATTTTTTCAAGTATTTTTGTAGAATGTTGGACACTTCACACTTTCAACGGCTGCAGCTTTGCTTACATATCGGAAGGGGCGGAGCTATCGGGCACACATGTTGGATAAATCTCCAGTTACTAAAGTAACCCTCGTTCCCCGAAGGGGGAAACAGAAATGCTATGTGGACACTTCCATTATGGGGATTTCGTTCAGAAAGCCAATCATCTGATGTATGTAAACGGGCCAATGAAATGCCAATGAGCTGGCAGTGTCAGCTTGCACAGCTGATGGTCGTTGCACTCAATTTGGCAATATAAGCACAGTGAGAGCAAGGCTGAGGCATCCTTTTTTAGCTGAAGAGACTTTCATCTCAACAGCTAAGGCGCAATCATTATGGCGAAGGAACATAGCATTTCCATTCCCCCCTCGGTGAACGAGGGTTACTTTAGTAACCGGAGCGTTCTCCTTTGGGAGGGGAATTTCAATGCTATGTGGAAACTTCCACTATGGGGAAATGTCTGAATAACGGCCTAATGATTGAACCTTACCTTCGCCCCCGATAAGAGGTTTGCCAGGCAAAAGAGAGCGTGAGCATAACTTCATCACCAGAGGCGCGGTCTTCCAACGTGTTCCCTGGCCCTTACTTATCCCACTTCAACAGAAGTTTTACGGATTAAGATAAATTTTTTGGGAGCCGCAAAGCATCTAGACAATACTAGGAATTAAAATACAACAGTACGTTGGGAAAGCATGCAGTCCCAATAGGGAGGACGCTGCGGAGGCCACCTGCTACCCAAGTGCGGAGATATGGTGGCAAAAGAGCATATGGACTAGCCCTGAGAAGGGGGAGTACGCATATGAATATAAGATGGTTAGCGGTGAGGGACGACACAGGTTCGACTGTGAAGGGGGAACTGCACCGTGGCTGAATAAGCATATGGGATCGCTTAGTGGGGACCGCACATAGCAGGCACCTATACCCAGAACACGGGCTGACCAGCGGGCAAACCTACAACGTAACGGGCCAGCATCTGACTCCTCTGCTGAGTGAATGCTGAGGTCCTCAGAGGAATCTCTGCAGGGCTCGCCTAAGCGGGTAACTTTACTGACAGAGTGAATAAATGCACGTATCTCCGTGTTAGGGAGAATGACGCAGCAAGTGTGTTCTCAATCACCAAAGGTTACCTAATACCCTTATGGAAACTGGCTCCACTCGCAGATTGTAAAACCTTGCAAATGTATAAGATGTTGCCCAGCCCGCAGCTTTACAGATGTCTGTTAAAGAAGCGCCGCGTGCACGGGCCCAAGAGGATGCGATGCTCCGAGTGCAGTGCGCACGAACTCCTGGGGGACACAGCTTACCCTGGCTTAGGTAAGCGAGGGAGATAGCATCCACTACCCAGTGGGCCAACCTCTGTTTAGATACGGCACTTCCCTTCCGCCGACCACCATAACAGACGAAGAGCTGCTCTGATGATATAAAGCTCTGAGTGCGGTCCTGATAGATTCGCAAAACGCGAGCTGGACAAAGTAATGAAAGGGCTGGGTCAGCCTCCTCCGGGGGCAGAGCTTGCAGGCTCTCTACCTGGTCCTTAAACGGTGTGGTAGGAAACTTTGGCACATATCCAGGCCGGGATCTCAGGACAACATGAGAGTAGGCCGGCACGAATTCCAGTGACCGAAAATGCCTCCATGTCCCCGACCCTCCTAATCGAAGTCAACGCAACCAGCAGAGCTGTATTCAGGGACAGAAATCTTAAAGATACTGAGTCAAGTGGCTCGAAGGGATCTGTACGCAGGCTCGTGAGAACGAGGGTGAGATCCAAAGAGGGCATGAGAGGGGGGCAGGGTGGATTAATTCACCTAGCACCTCTCCAGCTTCTTGGAGGGAAGAAAGCACAACGCTGATCTGGCAAGTCTTCTCTGCGATAGACGCACCATTTAGTGAATAGACTCCACTTCAGGGCATAGGCACACCTCGTCGAGGGGGCTCTAGCCTGAGTGATGGTATTATCACCGCCGTCGGTAGGTTACGTAAGTCTTTCTCGCATCTAAGGACCACACGTGGAGGTTCCAAAGATCTGGGCGAGGGTGCCAGATGGTGCCCTGACCCTGAGAGAGTAGGTCCTCTCTCAAAGGGATCTGCCAGGGGAGGGCCTTCGTGAGGAGGGAGAGTTCTGACATCCAAGTCCGGTTGGGCCAGAGAGGTGCAACTAGCAAGACGTGCTCCTCGTCCTCCCTGACCTTGCACAGTAACTGCGCGAGCAGGCTCACTGGAGGAAACACATATTTTCACATGCCCGAGGCCAGCTGAGGGCTAGTGCATCCGTGCCAAGAGAGCCCTCAGTCAGGGAAAAAAACAACTGGCGATGAGCGTTCTCTGAGGAAGCAAACAGATCGATCTGGGCTTCCCTGAATCGCGCCCATATCAGCTGAACAGACTCGGGGTGGAGTCTCCATTCTCCAAGGCTGCCATGAGAGCATGTTGGCTGCATGGTTGAGCTCACCTGGAATGTGAATGCGTTTCTGCGTGAGCATTCTGAACGGCAGCTTGTGCAGACAGCGTTTCAAAATGTCCAGATCTAGGATTGGCCGTGACCCACCGCTCTTATTGGGCACGATGAAGTACGGGCTGTAAAACCCGCTCTCCATCTCGGCTAGAGGGACCGGCTTGATTGCATCCTTCGCCAGGAGGACAGCAATCTCCTCTTGCAAGACAGGAGCAGACAGGGGGCAGACCCTGGTGAAATACACACGCGTGAACTTTTGAGGCAGTTTCGCGAACTGAATCGCATAGCCGAGTTGTATTGTTCGTATGAGCCACCGTGAAGGGCTGGCCCGTGCTAAAAAGGCAGGCAGAGATCTCGTTAATGGACTCATAGCTACAATTGCTGACGTACCAGCAGTGGGGCAGTGCGGAGTGGGTGTGCCGATCCGGGAAGCGCTGGGGTCCAAAAGAAGAGCTGGAGGCGAGAGATTCACTCTCACCTCGCACACAAACTCCGGAGGGGGGGCTCAAGGAGTGGGAGAAAGGAGACCGTCCTCGCAGAGCCTGTGAGCCACTGGCGAATTGCATGGAACCTGCGAGCCAGAAGGTATAGCGTGCCAGACAGGCAGAGTTTGGGCTGTCACATCCGGGGAAAGTGGAAAAGGGCTCTCTCTTTGATGGTTGGATGAAGAGCCCGGCCCCACACTGGGGAGAGAGCAAGTTCCCTCTTCTCCAGATGGCCCATCCCCAACAATTGATGACTGAGCCCATCGTATACGACTGCACCGCTGTGAAATCCTGGGTGAATCCACCAACAGTGTCGCTAAACCATACCTGTCAACATTGGGATGTGAAAGTAAGGGATACCCCACTGTAACCCTCAGATCTGCCCGAGTGCCCTGCCGCAGAGCGGGGGACAACTGGGGTGGGTGGTCCTTTTGCAAAAGCGAGCCATGATCTTAACCGCGCAACAGGCATGCCACCGCAGTGATGGCATGCACAGCCCGCGAGCAGCACATTAACATGCTGGACCCCCAGACATGAAACGCTGTGCTCGTGCCCATCATCTGAGGACAGGAAACCACCGCATCCAGAAACGCACAGTCGGAGCGACGTCTTGAAAAAGACGCGCTGCACAGCCGCGTTGCTCTTTTGGGAAATTCGCAACAATACAAACCGCTCTGGAGGACCGGACCCAAAGAACGCCAGGCAAGGGAGAAACCCAGCTCAACCGTCTGCCACTGCGTGTCACACACTCTGGAACAGGAAACCGCTCTTGTTCACTCTCTCTGCAAGATTTCCCTGGAAATCAGCTGGAGGAATCCTCATCGACTCTCTCAGAAGGCTGTTGAAGTCTCTGAAGCGAAAAGGATGCCTCAGCCTTGCTCTCGCTGTGCTTATATTGCCAAATTGATTGCAACAAGCATCAGCTGCACAATCTGAAGCTGCCAACTCATTGGCATTTCATTGGCCAATTTACATACTCTTTCAGACGATTGGCTTTCTGAACGAAATACCCATAGTGGAAGTTTCCACTTAGAATTGAAGTTCCCCTCCCGTGGGGAACTTTATTTATTTTAGTACTGTGAAAGCAAAATTGTCCTACAAGAGTGCTTATTCCACCTCCCGATGGTCAATGCGGTTATACTCATGGCAGGTATTATTTGGTACTTTGGTCATTTGTTTCACTAATTTGGCAACCGTCAAACATAATCATTTGAATTTCCGCTTATTAAAAAACCCATTAGTGTTCCATTTGGGACAACACTACACATATATACTATGCTGTTGAGTGTGTAAGTGCATAAGTACATAGTGCATAAGTGCATAGTGTATAGTATGCCATTTGGAACGCAGCTACTGTTTTAAAATATTACTTCTATACAGAGTACAGATTTGATTTATGAATTATTGAAGTATTAAGAAGTATTAAGTATTATTTTTTCTATTCAATGTACTTACTTAATGAAAGTAAAAGTTGAAGTTAATGTAAAAGACTTTTAAATGCTGTTGACTGCTAAATCTATACTTCAATGAGTTTCTTGGGATTAGATGGTGAGTTTTAAACACTAATAATGCTTTCGGCTAGCATACACTCAAAACAATTTTTTTTTTTGCTTGTTCAAACTACTTATTTAAAATGAGCTGAAACAACACAATTCTTAAGCTTTCATTGGGACAACTTAATTTTTTATGTTCAATTCACATAAATTTGTGAAAAGTGTTAAGTTAACTTAATCGATTTGTGTTGGGACAACATTAAAGAATTGTGTGCATTTTTAGTGTACAATAAAAAAATGTATTGCTCGTTCAAACTACTTATTTAAAATTAGTTGAATCAACACAATTCTTGAGTTCTTGGGGGGGCTTAATTGTTTTATGTTCAATCCACTTAAATTTGTAAAAACAATTAAGTTAACTTAATCGATTTTTGTTGGGACAACATGATGGAATTTTGTGGAACCCTGCATTACTAAAGACACTTTCTCCAGTACAAATATGGCCAAAGGTGTTCCTCCTTGTCACAGCACATGTTTATCATTGGAATAACAGGGGCCACAGGAGGTTTTATCGTCACATATTATCAATCGCTTGCTATCATGCATTGGCTTGTTTGACAAACTAAATGAACCACGAAGATTGTGTGGGAACTCAATTGCACATGCGCAAACAAATTGAAGTAATGCGGCAGACCACTAATTTGTAGTCTTTCTTCATTTGGTTTTATTCTGCAGGATGTAACAAGTGTCTTTCAGAGAAACGTATTGGAGTAAACGTATAAAATTTATTAAGAAATAGTCAAGTGAAAGTGAAAATTGACAGAAAAATATGAGCTAAAGTAAAGTACAGATACTCGCAAAAAATACTTATGTCTGTAATGAAGTATTATTATTTTGTTACACAACTGGCATGACGTCAGTTTTCAAAGATTACCTCCTATTGGGTGTTTACACAAAAATTATAATGGTGGCACTTTCAAAAAACTTTTACTTTTAAATTGTACATTTTCAGTCCCCCCAAAACATCATTGGTGTGTCAACAATCAGGAAAAATGCATAAAATATTTTAGATTTTGGCTGACATGTAAACTCCCCTTTGGTACTTGCTCGTCTGGACCTGCTGAAGAGGTCAGAATGATTATTTATCACACCTTGAAGTGCCATATACAACATGAGCTCCGAACCCTACAAAACTGCCTAAAGGTTCTTTAGGAACACATTTAATAAATTGAAATAAACAGTTTAAATCATGTCTTACTGCTGTTTTTTATTATTCTTAACTGCATATTTTGTAGCCTTTCTGCCACCTTGAAATGCAGCATCTCAGTCTCCTGTCTAAAATAGATTCTTACATCTATTTGGCAAAACAGAAGCTTTGAACTTGCACTGAAAACCCACTTTCCTCAACCGGTTGCACAGCTAATTGCCCAAATGATTGAAAGCTCTTGATGACAGGCCTGTCTCCTCTTGTTCCTGAATTGCAAGCCACTGGGAAAAATAGATCATCATCAGCTGTCTTAAAGGTGTCAGGGCCAAGTAGCACTACGGTTAATAGACTACCTCCTTCCTTCCTACTTCCCTAAACGAACACACAGACACCCACCCACACTCAGCATTTCAAATAACAATGTTCTTCACAGATATAAATCAACAAATTAATCTAAAAGCTCCTCAAAACTTTAAGCAAACAGTATCACGTTTTAAATGTAACCAAGTCAAAATGGAGTTTATTATAGGTGTCAAACAGCCCGTATTTCTGTTCTTTAGGGCTTGGAGAACAGTAGACGAGTGACATGGGTGGGAGTGTGCGATGTAATACAGTGACAGAATTGGAAATGGCCCATATGCAAAGTGCAGACGGCTCGTCTCAGGGCAGGCCTGCTTTGGAGCGCCAGTGGTATTGTTTTAACAGTAAATCTGTCATAACGAGACAAGTCAGTCTGACATTGATAAGGTATTATTACTCCTCATTGTTTAGAAGTGGAATATCTTAAATGAAATGTAATTACTCGGCAGGTCTTGCGTCCTGGCAGCATCTCAGAGACACGTCAGGACACGTCCTCCCCTGTCATTAGCAATGCTTACAAAGAACTGCAGTTACAGAGGACGCGTTAAACAATGTCATTTGAAAGGAACACGAAGTAATCTTGCATAATGTGGTAGAGGTAAATCAACATACTGTAAATCAGAGGTTTCAACTCAGTCTTTAAGGAAATAGTGAAGCACTGGATGATGGTCATTTTATTCAACGAAATCTCACAGCAATTCATAATATATTTATAGTGGCTAAATCGTACTAATTCGTTTGATCTCTTTTGTACATTTTAGTACGATTTGCTCATCCCCAATGAGGAGTTGGGTTAGGGATGGGGTTTGGGGGCAAGCTTCCTTTTAAAAATCATACGCTTTCATACAAAATAAATCATATAAATTTGTACGATTAAGTAATTTTTACAACAATACGTTAATAGTTGCATTTCCCCGTGAGATCAGGCAGGATGTCTGACATGAGCTTGTTTTTATTTGTCATAAAATAAAATTGTCATTTGTTTATTTGTTTTTTCACCTAAAAGTGTTTTTTTAGGGACCGAGAACCTACGGTGTGCAGGCCCTTTTGGAATTGCTCCGTTTTTTATTATTATTATTTTTTATTATTATTATTCCCTAGAATAAATAGCATTTTGCGGCTCTAAACTTGCTTGAAATCTCACGAAACTTTGCACACACATCAGAAGTGGTGAAAATTTGCGATTGTTTTAGGTTTCGGAAGTGGGTGTGGCAAAATGGCTCCACAGCACCACCTATGTACGCGGCCTCACAAACTTTGATGTTTCATCACGAAACAGATGTCGTTATAACACAGGCATACAATAGCCCATTTCACACAGTGATACCGGTAAATATGCGGAAAATTTCCAGAACGACTTTACCGGAAAATTCATAAAAAAGGTGTTCACACAGGCACGGATGTTCCGTCATTTTTCCGGAAAAGATCATTCACAAATCCATTCCAAAATAAATTCTGACATCATTAACTAGACATTAGCTATAAATGGCTGCACTCGTATTTGTAAACATAGAAGGGCTCAGCCTTTTCTTGATAGTTTCACTTTTATTTAAAGGCTTTTATTTTCATAAACAGCGCGAACGTGAATGCATTCACACAGAGCAGCATTCCAGCAAACTACCGAAAATGAAAATGCCGGAACGAATTTACCGGTATCTTCAAAAAGGGCCTGTTTACACATCCAGACCTTTCTGGAAAATTGCCGGTAATTTTTCGCAAAGGTATGTATGTGTGAAACAGGGTATTGTCTGATCTGCTTCAAAATTCACATGTTTGAAAAGAGTCCTGACCTAAACACGTTTACATGCCAATATCCAGATACAGTTATAACACCACCTGCTGACAGAAGGAAGTTTGGCATAAATCAGTAATTTTCATAGTTTTTTTTTTTATGTTAACTTAAATTATTATTGTCCACTGTTCTCTGTCATCCTAAGGCCACTGGGCAGCATGTGGTCATTTCGTGATGACGCGGCTACGAAATAAGTAGTTGCGCGCAAACCCGGGAAATTTGAAACCTGCGGCCCCGCCCACTAACACAGAAAAAAAGCCCCATACGCGCACACACACACACACAAACAGAGACACACACAGACACCGGTGGAATGAAGTCAGGCTGTGCAGATGGATACTATCGACAGCCTACCCAAAGATGAAAGCTCAGCATTATAACATTCTGGAAACTACATGCTTAAAAAGAAGACTTCATCGGTTTGTTAAAGGAAGGATCAGTATAGACTGTCAGAACATGGATCAGTGCATCATAAATCAGTTTCTACCCCCATTTCACAAGTGTAAGTACGTGCGATTAAAACTGTTGCCTCGTTTACTCTAGCTTGCAAATTATGTATTTAATTGTGTTTTGTTACTTGTAACCGCGTGTGCTGTATCAGGTTAACTCTTTATATTCTCATATCATGTGTAAAATCACGTTGAAAACGCGACGCGTTTCGCTTTGTTTACGGATCGCCAGCTATTCATACATGCATGCAATGGTCAAGTTTCAAAATATTTCAGCTCAGGTTCAAGGGAGCTGTCTAAATTGCACCCAGCAAGCTGAACTGGTGCTCTAGTCTAGGCAAACGTTGAGGGTTGTGTGTGTGTGTGTGTGTGCGTGTGTGTGTTGCGTGTGTTGCGCAGGGCCGGTTCAGCAAGCTGAACTGCCGCTCTAGGTTAAAGACGATCACCTCGCCCTCAACCCGAAAGTGAAAACAAAAGTGACCCGTTAGCAAAGTGAGGACGTGGGGTGTCGCAGATATAACTCAGGACACGGGTGGTGAGGGAGGTGTCGCGGACGTCTCCCTCTCTATTGGTGTTGTGTCTTCCAAGGAGGAGGAGGAGGTGTTTGTGTGTGCGTCTGTGTGAAAAGAGCAGGTAGAGGGTGACATGCTCCTCGCCAGTTCTTGGAGTTTTTGCTCAATAAAATAGTTTGTCATCTGTTTTTTTTAAGTGCATCGTCTGTATTTACATTCACCCACGGGCAGCCAAAATCCACACCTTACACTATAAAGCGTGTATGCACTGTGACTACTTTTATATTGTTGATTAGCTGCTGGGCATTTCACTCTGTCTCGCGCTGAAGGCTGTCAGTTTCGACCAATCGCAGCAGGCTGTCATCGGTCCAATCAGCGCAGATTAGCTTCGCGCTAAGGACGGGTTTGGGTACAAATGAATCGCTGAACGATTCATATGGGAGTCGCTGGGATAATTAGGTAAAAATAAATGCAGGTTATAAGACCATGAAAGTGTTGTTTGACCTTGCATGCATATTAGACTGTTGTTGGAGACCCTTAAAACCTAAATATGACCCTTTCATGTATAATATGGGCTCTTTAATGAAGATTTTTTTAAGATGACACTAAGGATTACTTTGATTCGTGCAGTTCATTAAGTCAAGATCATGAAGTCTAAAAAAAAAGTGTATCAGGAAATGCTAAACAAACAACTGCATTACTGTTACTACAGTAAATTAAGACGTAACGATCGCTCTGTACAAAGAAACTGAACATTGTTTACTATATTATTACCTTTAATCCATAGCTTCAGGCAAACTCAAGTCTGCAAACTGGTTCTTTTGGACAGCTTGTTTCTGGTTTAACTGTATGTTTATGTAATCACATAGTGATCTAACATATATGCAATTATGTTATTAAAGCACCCAATAATAATATCTAAGATGTGTTTAAAGCACAAAAAGTACACAAACTAGCTTTCATCAACTCGCCTTTTTATATAAACCGTGAGAAACTATGGTTTACATACAGTATGCGCTTATCATAGGCTCATCAGTTCTTCTGAATTGTTTCTGCACTTCAGTCACTGCTGGAGTAACTGAAGCATTAAAAAAGTTGGCAAACCTGGCATCATATAGTCACGTAAGCCATACTGGCTCAATTAAAGTTGGTGCGACTATTGGATGTACCTACAGTAAATGTAACTTTTCAAGACTTTTCAACGTTTCAAGAGACAAACTGCTTGGTTCAGCCTAATTTGGTGATTCTTTTACATTTAAATACATTTTTTCCTAATTCATAAGCACAAAAAAAATAAAATATTTCGATTCACTCATGAACTGTATAACACTTCGGTCCATTTGCCTGAGTAAAGGTACCAATGCTATAAATAATGTTCAGCTTCTTGCATAGACTGTTATGTTCACTTCACGAGACCTTGAGTGAATTGACTGAAGCCACGGATATTGATTTTTCATGTTTTATTTGTTTCATTTAGTTATGTTAGACCTCTGAAGCTACAGCATTTTATTTGATCAAAAGTAAAAACTGTAATATTGTGATGCATTACATTCAGTATAGCAGTTTACTGTATATGCCAAAAATCTTGTCAAAACAGAAATGATTTGATAACATTTTTTAAAGATTCTATTTAACGATTAATAAAACTAATTCAATTTCATTTTAAATCTATTTAAGTTTCATTTTTTGTCAGCTAGAATATTTTTATAATTTAAATACAACAAAATTTAGCATGATTACTTTATATTATATTATATTATATTATATTATATTATATTATATTATATTATATTATATTATATTATATTATATTATATTATATTATATTAATTCATTCATTCATTTTCTTGTTAGCTTAGTCCCTTTATTAATCTGGGGTTGCCACAGCGGAATGAACCGCCAACTTATCCAGCATGTTTTTACGCAGCGGATGCCCTTCCAGCTGCAACCCATCTCTGGGAAACATCCACACACACATTCACACTCATACACTATGGACTATTTAGCCTACCCAATTCCCCTGTACCACATTTCTTTGGACTGTGAGGGAAACCGGAGCACCCGGAGGAAACCCACGCGCACGCAGGGAGAACATGCATACTCCACAAAGAAACGCCAACTGACCCAGCCGAGGCTCGAACCAGCGACTTGCTGTGAGGCGGCAGCACTACCTACTGTGCCACTGCGTAGCCGTTATATTATATTATATTATATTATATTATATTATATTATATTATATTATATTATATTATATTATATTATATTATATTATATTATATTATATTATATTATATTATATTATATTATATTATATTATATCTAGAAGCACAGCTCGAGATACGCACATTGTTTAATTTTTACATGAATGCACCGAATGACGATCAGCAAAATTGATATTTGATTTACTTAAATTGTTCATTATTTTATTAACATTCTTTTCAGGTAAGTTATTTGAAACATCAAATTCTACACTAGCACATACAAACTTTCTGTAAACATAAAAAATATAACTTGTCTATAGAGACCTAAATGCAGTCTCAATGAAGATCCAAATTTTAACCAATATGCTTTAGGTTTCATTTACTTTTTACTGTTATTATTTAGAACTATTGTCCATTAGTATGTTTAACTTTAGAGTGCAGTTTTTTACGCTTCTCTGTAAATTACAAATACTTTAATTACTGTAATTAAATAGTCTTTCTCAGGAATTGTACTTGTAGGGATATTGTATAAGTGTGGTGGTGTTTGTATTTGATTTTTATATAACACATTTACCATATTTACAGTTATGACCAGTGGTGTAGTGGAGGCTATTCGCACGTATACTCGGTGTGCCTACTGTTTTCCACTAGCTGTTTGGGTATTACGACTTCTGAGGATCAATAATTGCGAATACCCTCGGTATACTCACTTGTTTTGCTAATTAGACTTCCCAAATTTACGTGTATTCGCATCCCCTTTAACTTTACACCAAATGTGTTTTTAACTCTCATCTTAATTTGTTGCAATTGGTGCATTTTTGTTTATATTTTGCACCATTCCCCGCCCCCTGACGACTACAGCAGCTGTGAGAAAATTTTGTGAGTTTTTCTAAGTCAACTGAATGATGTCTCGCTGAAACGTTCAGGTAAAATTATAAAACAGCATGCGCGGGTTGGGTGGGTAATAGTACACCACCTTTTTTTTTTTAGGACTACACCACTGGTTATGACTGTATGTAATCTTTATTGGTGCTGTCAAACGAATTATCAAAAAAAAGTTTGTACACATGAATGTTTTGAAAAAAAAAAAAAAACGTTTATTACATGCCTCCATCTCTTCCGTTTTTCAGACAGTTACTTGACCTTTCCCTACCTTTATGAGCAAAAACATAAACAACATAAAACAGAAACATTTTGATGTTCTGATAGCGATTCCTATGTAGAAGAATCACTGCCTGCCCTCCATCTGAATTTCGCGCAATCTATTACTCCACTATTTTCCTGCAGTCACTAATATATTTTTTTCATCTATGGTGATTGGCTAATACAATAATCGGTCCTGTGATTCCAGTCCAATCAAATCACACATAGAAACATTTCATCATATAGAACAACCTCAAGACGTGGGTGCTTTATAAATGCAGCAAACATGTACAGTGTGGTAGCATAAAAAGTGTCACAAAATTACTACACGCAATGACCGAGAGACTGCTTAGACTGCATGTGACTGATGAAAAGATAAAGATGTCTGATGACTGAAATCTCAAATGGCCTAAAACAATATCTAAACTCCCTACAGAATGTTATGTTTTCAAACACATGCACAAGTAGCATGTAAATGAAAACAGCAATAACCTTTCACAGCGTAATACACACTACTACTTTTGCTACTTTTTACTCATGCTTTGAGTAATATTTACAACAGATACTTTTACACTACATTTTTTGGCAAGTAATGGTACATTTACTTGAGCATTTACTTCCAACACTGTTCTCTGTTCATTATTGGGTTTTTCCCTCTCATGCGAACCCCCTTTTCCTTCCGCTGGGTGAATATGATCCGTGTATTAGATATATGCATATATGAGACGAGAGAGACGTGAAGAAGTCAGAAGGTCTACAGAAAGTCTCGCTGATAAAGGTTTCTGATATCAGGAGAGCAGTGAAGGTGAAGGCGACTGGAAACACAACTTCCTACTCAGGCCTGTCAATCAGCGCAAACACTCTTGACCCAAGAAGAGGAAGAGCTCGACAAACACGCCTGATGGGGGATTTCACACTATTGTTGAACAGGGAGGAAAGAGGCTGATACTACAGACCAAATGGCCTGAATCAAGCATAAAACCGTTGCTGGAAGAATTAAAGTTGTCAATTTACATCTGTGCCAAAGGCTATGAACAACTAAACAGAAACAAATCTCTTAAAAGTAAATATACAAACGGTATGCAGATATACAAGTGGTATACATTTGTATAAGTGCCCATGTCAATTCCTTAAAGGTACAGTACATAATAGTACCTAAGAAGTACAAAAGTGTTCCTTTTAAAAAGGTACAGTCGCAGTGCAGGTTTTTTATCTTTATTTCTAGGAGTGCAATGAAGAAATAAACAAATAATTGAGCAAAAATACATTTATTATCACAATCCAAATGGGATTGTATTGGCAGCAGTAGGGGAGAGTGGGGACGGTTGCAACATGAGGCAATTGCAACAAGACGCATTCCTCCATTCAGGAATGAGCTAGAGCGATGATATTCATACTACAGTACATATTATCCTTCAATCTGAGTGAGAAAAATCCGCCATATGGACCATTCCTTCAGAAAAAAACTCATTCATTCATTTTCTTTTCGGCTTAGTCCCTTTATTAATCCGGGGTCTCCACAGCGGAATGAACCGCCAACTTATCCAGCATATGTTTTACACAGCGGATGCCCTTCCAGCTGCAACCCATGTCTGGGAAACGTCCATCCAAACTCATTCACACTCGTACGCTACGGACAATTTACCTTTCCCAATTCACCTATAGCGCATGTCTTTGGACTGTGGGGGAAACTCACGCGAACGCGGGGAGAACATGCAAACTCCACACAGAAACGTCACCTGACTCAGCCGAGGCTCGAACCAGCGACCTTCTTGCTGTGAGGCGACAGCACTACCTACTGCGCCACTGCAACGCCCAGTCTAAAACAAATTTTTAGGTAACTTTTTATGTTTTTTAAACAATTTTAAAATGTCTCATACTGTCTAATCTGTTTTTTGTGAAACATTATTTATTATTTTATTGTTTTCTTAGCTTTAAATAGATGTAACTATCAAGCATTAAAGCTAATGTATCTCCCTAGCATAGACAGTTTAATCAGTGTTGACAATGTTGGGACAGTTGCAACATGCTGTTGCAACAGTTCCCAATTACAAAAATCATTTAAAAGCTCGCCATATTAACAACGTACACAATTAATTCATTTTAAAGTTGTAAGAAGTAGTTTAATAAAGGTTCAGTCAAAATTTTCAGTAAAAAATATATATTTTAGTTTTTTTAGGCCTGATGATTGGTCGTGCTTGTTCTTTTAATAGTCTGTATTTATATGGCTAATTTAACACATTTAACAATTTAACCAATTTACATTTAGTTTGTTTACAAAAAAATAATAATAATAAAATCCAACCTGATGTCTTAGAATTTTTTTTTTATTATTACATTTTAATGAATGCTGCAACCGTCCCCCTGCTCGGGGTCCATTTCAACGTTTAAATTTGTCTGTTCAAGTTTCAATTCTGCATATATTATCGTATGTACACATATTATAGTAATGTGGGTGGGTGTCCAATAGATCGTTCATTAAATTAAAACTTTGGGTTTCCACAAAAAAAATTATCTCTGAGAAACTGAAGGAAATGCAAAAAGTGTTGTAACTGTCTCCACTCTCTTCTACTGAAAATATATGTGATAACAGATGTGTGACTGTATATATTAAGAGACAATTTCCATAGCTTGGAATCTGTAAATGTTGTTGTTATTTTATTATGCTTTTTCCTGGATTTAACCTTGATTTCGCTTATGTTGACTCCATTTTTAAAATCAGTTAAAATGTCAAAAACTTCTAGTAAGCTCCAAAGACTAACTTTATACATTTTTAAAGCTATGGGAGTTTTGTGGTAAAAAAAAAAAAACTATGGTCATATACAGTTTAATTCAGAATTATTAGCCCCCCTTTGATTTTTTTTTCTTCTTTTTTTAAATATTTCCCAACTGATGTTTAACAGAGCAAGGAAATGTTCACAGTATGTCTTATAATATTTCTTCTTCTGGAGAAAGTCTTATTTGTTTTATTTCGGCTAGAATTAAAGCAGTTTTTAATTTTTTAAAACCCATTTTAAGGTCAAAATTATTAGCCCCTTTAAGCTATATATTTTTCGATAGTCTACAGAACAAACCATCGTTATACAATAACTTGCCTAATTACCCTAACCTGCCTAGTTAACCCAATTGACCTAGTTTTGACCCATTTGACCAAGCCTTTAAATGTCACATTAAGCTGTATAGAAGTGTCTTGAAAAATATCTAGTCAAATATTATTTACTGTCATCATGGCAAAGCTAAAATAAATCAGTTATTAGAAATGAGTTATTAAAACTATTATGTTTAGAAATGTGTTGAAAAAATCTCTCCGTTAAACAGGAATTGAGGAAAAAATAAACAGGGAAGGGAGCTAATAATTTGGGGGGGGGGGGGGGTCTAATAATTCTGCCTTCAATTGTATATGTATATGTTATGTTGTGACAATGCTAATATGACAATAAAAACCCATTTTTTCTATAATTTGAATATTTCATTAAATGTCTAGTGAGGAAAGTGATGCCAGTCAACAAACATGAGGAATATCCACGTTTGCCCCCTTTCTAAATTAAACTCTTATTACTCTTTATTATTCTTCTATAGATGTGAAATATTTGACAACAATATAAAAATGCTAAGCAGATCAGTCAAAAGATAAATGGCTGCATTTTCATAAAGCATTTAATGAATATGACGGTGTAAACCTCAGTCAAATCTATTTGTTCGGGAATAAATGACAATGGCAAATAAATACTGCTGTTAGATATAACCAAAACTGGTTATATTTTACATTTAATCACTACAGAATCTAAAATTATTGTCCATAAGAAGGGTGCTCTTGTCAGGAAAAGAAGTTCTATTTCCAAAATCATGTCCCAACACAAACTGACTATGTTAACATGATCGTTAGTGGATGGAAGATAAAACAATTGAGTTGTCCCCAAAAAAAGCCTGAAGAATTGCATTGATTCAGCTCATTAAAAATTGGTTGTTTGAACTAATAGCAAAAAAACATTTTTTAGTGTATTTGAGTTCTAAGCAACAACAAAAATACTATAGTGTTTCATTAGTGTTAACTTTACACTCAAAAATGACATCTGCAGTTGTTAAAACTACTTGTTTTAAATAAGCTGACAACACAATTCCCAATTGTTTTAGGCTCAATCCACATACATTTATAAAAACTAATAAGTAAACTTAATTCCTTCATGTTGTCCCAACACAAACACATTGTGTGGAACTCAACATTTTTTTTCTCAGTGTAGCAGTGTTACTAACTGGTGTGTTTATACTACAAAAAAATATCAGCCTCAACTTTTTGTTAAACAACTAAAACCTGTATTTCAAAATGAGAATTTTTAGAGATAACTATAGCCATAAACTGAATCTAGTATCTCTATTAGCTCTCTAAGTGAAATGTCTGTCTTCAAATTTGTGCCAATGCTGTTCGAGAGCAAAACACCTGGACGGCTGTGAAAATATTTGGCCTGTAAAGGGGGTTTAGTGCTGCAGGGCCCCATCTCAATAGCATCCTTCACTCTCATAATCAGTCTAAAGGCATTATCCACTTACTGGAGATGAGCTGAGGGCCTGCAGGGGAAACATAGCCCGGGTAACACAGTTAGTCTAATGGCCCAAACAGGGAGCAAGATGACTTTGGGAAGGGTTGGAGGGCAAGGGGGGAATCTGGGGAAACGGGGGATCCCGGTGGGTCTGCTAATCCAATGCTCGCGTTGAGGTTTTGATATCACTCTCATTTAGGGACAACGGCATTTATAAGCTCTGTTGACAAGGTGCCGGCTAATGCAAACAGCCATTCACCTGGCCTGAGGCATTCAGAGAAGAGCAGGAGGAGTCTGAGAGAATGAAGCCGTTTCGGTTCACGTAACAAAATCAAAGAAAGATTTTTGCAGTATTTTGTGGGACAGCAGAGAAAAATAATATTAAATGCACACTGTAAAATCATCCATTAATAAGCAGTTTTCCATATTTTGTGATTTATGTTTTTATCTTTTATTTTCGCACATTTATTTATGTTTTGGAAATGCAATGTGGGACTTTAAGCTTTTTTCCAACCACTTTTAAACTTGAAAAGTAGAAAAAAGTGACTCTTATTAACATTTCTAATAATTTAAAGTGATATATTGTCTGGGTTGTTGTTGTATATTATGCTACAAAAACCTTGTAATAGAGTGCCAGTACATTTTGTCATTTTAAAGACTTATTTCTCTGTACATTATTTCTTACATTCTACTATTTCAAACTACTAAAATGTAAATAAAGTCACTTTGCTAAACTTTAGAGTTGAGCAGAGATTCAAGGTCCCACAATGCAATTCACAACTGTAAATAAATATAAAACACTTGTGAATCACAAAATACAGAAATTGTTAATTAATATTTTTTTTACAGTGCATATAATTAAATAATAATGTAATTGGTTATATAATATCAAATGTGAATAGCTACATAAATTAAGAAACTTTAATAAGAAATGAAGAGTCTTCTAGGGAGTATTACTTTTCAAAACCAAAAGTAAAGACAAGGCATTACTGTTCTTTTAAATGTTCTCTTCTGTTCTTTTAAATCCTGAAAAAAATATATATCAGTTTTCCCAAAAAATACAATTGTAAAAATATTAATATTAGGTATAGAAGAAAAAAGAACTGCTTCTCCAGTACAACATTAAAGCAGATTTTTAGCTATAACTGTGGTGATTCACAATCTGCCATTGAATGATTAAAAACAAATAAAAAACAAACAAAATTACTTCTAATTAAGACTTGTGAAGCTAAAAACTTCTGAACTGCACATTATTTACAACATTATAATCCACGCCTCATCATGAGTGTGTTCACGCTAGTCAGCAACGCAAAGGTGATGTGACCAGTTATGCATTGGTGCATAAAAACATTTAAATAGGCCTACATCAATGTTCTGTTCTAATTTTAAATAAAGTGCACTTATTATAAAAACTAATCTATAATAATCTGTAATAATACAATCAAAACATCAACTAAAATGCTTTCCGTTGAACATGCGTCATACAATATAAACCCCTTTTTTTATATAACCTTATAAATAAAAGCAGTTGTTTATAATGTACAATATTGTATTCCTTTAATTTGGCAAGAATTTAACTTTTGTAGTTTTGTGACGTATATCTGATCGAAAGCAAAATCAAATTTGGACTTTTTTTGAGCATTATTTGAATAATCTGAGGACGCATCTGTTTCATCAACACTTACACCCTCCAATAATAGCACTCCATGTTTATTCTTTATCTATCTGTTTTTCAACTGTCCTATTTGTGCACAATACTAAACCAACTGAGACTTAACTGCATCAACATATTGTTGATTTTCTAGTGATTTTTAGTGCTTCTAGTATCCTCATTTGCAAGTGCCTTTGGATAAAAGTGCTAAATTAATATACACTCACCGGCCACTTTATTAGGTTCACCCATCCAACAGATCGATAACACAAATGTCTAATCAGCCAATCACATGGCAGCCAGCAACTCAATGTATTTAGGCATGCAGACATGGTCAAGACGATCTGCTGCAGTTCAAATCAAGCATCAGAATGGAGAAGAAAGGTGATTTAAGTGACTTTGAACATGGCATGGTTGTTGGTGCCAGACGGACTGGTCTGAGTATTTCAGAGACTGCTGATCTACTGGGATTTTCACGCACAACCATCTCTATGGTTGACTGAGAATGATCCAAAAAAGAGAAAATATCCAGTGAGCGGCAGTTCTGTGGGTGCAAATGCCTTGATGCCAGAGGTCAGAGGAGAATGGCCAGACTGGTTTAAGCTGATAGAAAAGCAACAAATAACTCAAATAAC
Organism: Danio aesculapii; assembly: GCF_903798145.1. Classification (NCBI taxonomy): domain Eukaryota; kingdom Metazoa; phylum Chordata; class Actinopteri; order Cypriniformes; family Danionidae; genus Danio; species Danio aesculapii. Next base: position 31,505,995 of record NC_079447.1, on the reverse strand, counting down.
CACTCATTACAATTGATGTATGCAGAGAGCATCTCTGAATGCACAACACATTGAACCTTGAGGCAGATGGGCTACAGCAGCAGAAGACCACATTGGGTGCCATTTCTGTCAGCTAAGAACAGGAAACTGAGGCTACAATTCGCATAGGCTCACCAAAATTGGCCAATAGAAGATTGTAAAAGCGTTGCCTGGTCTGATGAGTCTTGATTTCTCAGGATAACGTGCCTTGTCATAAAGCGCGAATCATCTCAGACTGGTTTCTTGAACATGACATATAAGTTCCCTGTACTCAAATGGCCTTCCACAGTCACCATATATATTAGTCCAATAGAGCATCTTTAGGACGTGGTGGAACGAGAGATTCACATCAAGGATATGCAGCAAACAAAATCTGCAGCAACTGTGTGATGCTATCATGTCAATATGAACCAAAATCTCTGAAGAATATTTCCAGTAGCTTGTTGAATCTATGCCACGAAGGATTAAGGCAGTTCTGAAGGCAAAAGGGAGGCAAAACCTGGTACTAGTAAGGTGTACCTAATAAAGTGGCCGGTGAGTGTATGTGAAAGAACAAATATGCAAGAACAATTTTTTTTTTAATTGTCTATGGTTTGCTGTTGGTGGATTGGTGGTGAGATGGAGGGGGAGATTATGAGGGCGCATGAATAACAATAAAAACTGATTCGACTTTAAAGCCAGTTAATTTGCTGACTCATCATTCACTCTTCATTTCCAACCCACTGAACCACATCTCCAAGATTACGGACATCCGATTGTATTTCCACAACCAGACAAGTACAAACCACCTTGCTTCCAATGAGATGATGCAAACACATGCAAAAATGAGCAATGGAAACAAAGCAAACTCTTTAAAGGAACATATAAACTCACTCCTCATGGGCAACAAAGTTCTTTTGCAGTAAAATTCCAGTCCCACTCTTGGTGTTCTTCTGTAGGATGGCAGGCTAATTAGATTTTACTGCAACCATACTGCAATATTGGCTTCATGGGAAATCCACACAACTACTATGAAGGTTTTACAAGTGCACAGATCAGGCTTTCAATGATTCAGTCATGAAGTTAGTTCAGTGTTCAGGCGTATTAGTGGTACGGCCATTTGCTTGTGACGGCAGCAGTGGGTGCAGTTTGGATACTCTGTAAGTATGGAAGTTGTTTGTGGTTGTGGACTCTATCATGACATCTATCAAATCCACATTTAGGATGTTTATTCTTTAGTCTGGCTTTTGCTGAAATTAAAAGTGAAAATGCTTAAACTGCTGGCATTTGTGTTGCTGGTTCACATCAGTGAGATGCTAAGTTTGCTATGGTTTTTAGCACTGTATGTCAGTTGTTGTATTTTTAGGTGTGACTCCAATTCAAGAAAATTGATGGCTGCGGGATTTTTCCAGTCATTTAATATTTACTAAATAAAAACTGAGGCTTTTAAAAGTAATTTTAACCCTCATATTTTACCACTGAAAAATGTCTATTAACAGTTTCTTGACTTTGTTTACATTATTGAATTGCATCATTTCTTGACCTTTGCTCCAACAACTTTTAATAATGGAATGTTCAACAAAATGACCTTTGTTGACAACTTTAGTAGCCTAAAATGATTTATGATTGTCTGGGTTGGTTTGGTTTGGGAATAATAGTTCTTCGATGAAAATTTAAGGAATTAATAAAATTAGAAATCTCATTACTTTTAAACCTACTAGCTTGGTTAACTCACTAATCGAGATCAATATTCCATATAGAAAGTTTAGGGAGACCAGGATGTCAACGGATGACCGTTAATAAATAGGCTAGTGGACCACATGAGTGCAGCTACTGTACATGGAATTGAGTAAAACATGTGGTCATCTTGTTTTAAAAAATGCATTTAGTCTATTTAAACTACCTACAATTTCCCCCAATCAGATATTCTGCCATCTTCTACTCACTCTGATGTTGCTCCAAACCCATAAGAACTGGTAAACGTTCAATGAAGGGACAGAAATCTCTCAGATTCCATTAAAAACATCTTCATCTGAGATTGGAAAAAATCCCAAAAGTCTTATGGGTTTTGGAACAAAAAGTAAACGATGACAGATATTACGAGACAAATCACCATGCTCTGGTCTCTTTAAAGAAATATTCTATATTAAGTGATATACTGTGTTGTTTGAAATAAAAGTATATTCTGGAAAACGCATTGCATTTCTTAAAAACTTTATTCTCCTAGATTTAGAAATGAGCTTTATAGTTTGCTCTGGCACAATAACTGAGTTGTTTAAATGTGCCATGAAATGAAATTCTGGATATATCTAGACATAGCTGAGTATGTCATTGAGGAAATGTCATACCTTGAGCTTCAAACACAATTATTTCCCCATTTTGATGCAAATACTGAAAAATAGTGAAAAACAGGGAAATTGAAACCAAACCCATGGTGTTACGCTGCACACTGGATTATTAATATGCAAACTCCAGCAGTGTTTGATTGTCCATGTTTCTTAGTTAAATTAGAAGAAAGATATATATTTTATACTTATTTTTAAGTTTACCTAAGCATGTATTAAAAATACTATGTATGTGGGACTCTTATTATGAAAACAGGTGAGGCAGGGAGACTAAGGGGCCGATCACACCGAATGCAATTTTTGCATTGAGAGGTGCATTAAAAGCACGTTACGTCAGACACGTCTGTTTCATTCTCCAATCAAATGAAAGCAGAGGCGGAGATTCCATTGAGGTGACAGCATGTTTGTCTTGTCAAGACTTTTAAAGATAGAGAAGACTTGTGGTTGCTGTTTTGAGTTATCGGTACTGTTTGACTCCCAAACCTTGAGTTTCACAATATTATTAAATAATAAAATTATACCAATATCAACAGCAACACTCTTGCACAATACCCAGCTGATTCAGTTGTTGCCTAGCAACATAAAAAGTGCACAGCGCTTCTTTTTTCTTGTCAACAACAAAGGCAGTGTGGTGCACCACGTGTTTTTAGAACGGAAAAGCGCGTTCAGTGTGATCTGCCCCAAAAGAAGCAGTTTTGTGAAACAGGCAGCAGTGCATCTCATCTATTTTCAAATCATGTTGGATATATGAGATACAAATTATTCACTGCCACCATCAAGGGGCATTCGATCTCTTTAGATGTATCTTATATTTAGTTTAGCGAGTATATTCTGAATTTTGTTTGTAATGAGGCAACAATCACATGTATAACGCAAAAATTGTTTAATTTAATAGTGTTTATTCGTCATGTCATATCACTCAGCTCTTACTGAGATTTTTACTGAGTTATTTGACATTTATAAACTTTATAAAACTCATCTGGTCATGCAGGGGTTGATATTAATTCTTGCCTGTGCCATAAATACATCAAACCCATAAAACACAACTCTAAATAGATCTTTGTCAAGTCCCTTTTGTCGAGTAAAAAATATAATTTAGCCTATATTTTATCCACAACATATAACTCAAGAGCAGTAATGAAGGAGCAGACTTACAGTAGTTGACAACAGATAGCTCACTCCTAATGAGAACCCCTTCTCTACTTCAGTTAAAACAATTGTCATTTGACAAGGCATCTATTCAGTTTGTTCAAAAATTTTTTCCACAAATGAATTATGAATTATGAGAACATCACACTATGTGTGAGCATCAGGCACTGACATGAGCTGCGAAGCACCAAATCAGAGCTCATTAGTATTCATGACTGTTCCAAATATGGTCAAAACAAGCTTTCCATTCTAGGGGTAATTCATGTGGTTATAAATGACTATATAGTCGGCGCCAGTAGCCTAGTGGTTAAGTGTGCTAACATATAGCACCATGGTGCTCACGGCAACCCGAGTTCGATTCCTGGCTCAAGGTCCTTTGCCGACCCCTATCTATGCTCCCAATACTTTCCTGTCTGTAACCTCCACTATCCTATCCAAATTAAAGGTGAAAACCCCCTAAAAAATCATTATAAACGAGTATATAAACAGTTTCTGGACAATTTTACATTATCCAAGTGACACACATATTATTTAGATATCAGAGAACACTTTAACACATTGAATCAATGCACTCTATGACATCTTTAAACCTTTTTAAGTCATCCTGATTTCATTGAGTCCTCCTGGTGGGTCCCGAACCTCAAGTTAAGACTCAATTTCAGGCATTCGATAAAACAGTTAAATGCAATTGGCAATCCCAGAACTTTCCAGTGTGTACGTGCGCTTAGTACAGTCATACTTTGCCCTGGGTTTTCGCATTAATCACATCATCATCTGCCAGTTTCATAACCCATTCTCAAATTATAATCACTGCCAAAATCACTGCATGGTTGGACAGGTGTTTAACTTACATCCAATCCTTATGCTTTCTTAATTCAGCTAATAAAAATACATGTAATGAGGAAAGATTCATTTTTTCAACCAATAAAAATGCAAAACATGCGTAAATCAAGACATGCGTTAAGATATGCAACTCTAATGAAATCCCAAAAAAGTGTGAATGGGATGAGAGTGTGCACACATTGGTTTAGAGTCAATGGTGTACTAGTCAACGGTCAAAGATTGAGTCAACAATTAATAGTAAAAAAAACAAAAAAAGACTGTAGTAAGCTTTTAGACTCATTAAAGTATAATTATTCAATAAAAAATAATGTCAAACCCACTATATAGTGATGCCTCAACCCTTCCGGTGCAGCTGAGTTCTGATGAAACTTCTCTGTAATACAAAGCAACGTCGCCAATGCAAATATAACACACTTATTTGGAATTCGGTCCCAGTGGTTAGTTTTAAGTGCTCAGGGCAACTCAGGTTTCTTATTTATCCATTTTTTAAATTTGTGTCATATAAACACAAACAGATTAGATAATAGAGACGAGGGAGCGTGGGATTAATTTTGAAGTGGCTCATTAGCACGTGGCTAGTCTGGGATAATTAGGTTTCGTTTTTCCCCACGGCCTCTAGTCATATTGCAGTGTGGCAGCTGCTTTTACTCCCCCCATTCTCAGCCTGATAAGTGGCTGTCAATCAAACAGGCCTGAGATTGGTGGAGTGACATCTGTGACTGCTGTTTATGGTATAGAATCCAGTTGGTATAATGGTGTTTAGATCACAGGCCTTGGAAACGCTCTCTTCACACATCATTATATTGTTCTGGAATAAGGCTATGGTAAGAGTAGGTTGATTTTTATATCTTTGTGTATTATTATTATTATTATTATTATTATTATTATTAATATTATTATCAGTATTATTATTATTGTTATTGTTAACATAGTAATGTTATCATTAACAACAGATATAGTTGGTCAAAATTATTAGCCCCCTTTGAATTTTTTCTTTTTTAAACATTTCCCAAATGATGTTTAGCAGAGCAAAGAAATGATCACAGTATGTCTTATAATATTTTTTTCTTCTGAAGAAAGTCTTACTTGTTTTAATTAGGCTGGAATAAAAAAATAAATAAAATTTAAGGTCAAAATTATTAGCCCCTTTAAGCTATATATTTTTTTCAATAGTCTACAGAACAAACAATCGTTATACAACAACTTGCCTAATTACCCTAACCTGCCTAGTTAACCTAATTAACCTAGTTAAGCCTTTAAACGTCACTTTAAGCTGTATAGAAGTGTCTTGAAAAATATCTAGTAAAATATTATTTATTGTCATTATGGCAAGATATAAATCAGTTATTAGAAATGAGTTATTACAACTATTATCTTTAGAAAAATCTTCTCTTCGTTTAACAGAAATTGAGGAAAATAATAAACAGAGGGGCAAGTAATTCAGGAGGGCTAATAATTCTGAATTCAACTGTATATTTAGATCCTTTGTATACCACGAAGAGATACATAAAAACTTCAGAGAAAAAATGTAAAAAAAATCTAACAAAAAGTGCTTCAGGGGTAATGTGTCGGTGCTCTTTGATACATAAAGACAAAACAGCTAAATTACTGTAAGTCCAAGGCACTCGAAAAAGAGTGAAATAATTATTTAAAAAGCCTTTATTAACATGGCTATTCCATTAAAACCGCACCTACTTATTTCATCCATGCCTTCATTCATTCTTCATGGTTATATTTTCCATTTTTAAGATTTTCAAGTTGCATTATGGGATCTTAATGTCTGCTCCAACAGCCTTTGATTTTGAGAAAATTGGCAAAATAACCTTTATTGAAATTTTAAATTGAAAGCTATATATTGCCTGGGTTGGTCAAGGTAAAATATAGTTTAAAAAATTACTAATTATTTTGTTATTTTATTTTATATATATATTGGTATTGGATTTATTCATTAATTTTTTTTCGGCTTAGTCCCTTTATTAATCAGGGGTCACCACAGCGGAATGAACCGCCAACTTATCCAGCATATATACTCCTATACATCCAGCATATTTATACTCCTCACAATCACTGCACTATTTAACATTTGCACATTTAAAGTTTGCACATATTCATTGCACTGATTCACTTATTTGAACTGGACATACCCACTGCACATGGACATTTGTAATTATGTTTATCTATCTGCACACTTCTGCTATTAATAGTATCCTGTACATATATTCATTTATTGTAAATCTGTTCATAGCTAATACAACCTGTATATAATGTTGATAGTACATCCATCTGTAAATATCACCATAGTTTTTCTATAATTGCACTTTATAATTTACACCTGTATCCTGCACTTGCTGCTATTGCACTGCTGGTTAGACCTAAACTGCATTTCGTTGCCTTGTACTTGTACTTGTACATGTGTAATGACAATAAAGTTGAATCTAATCTAATCTAATATGTTTTACGCAGCGGATGCTTCCAGCTGCAACCCATCACTGGGAAACATCCATACACATTCATTCACACACATACACCACGGACAATTTGGCTTACCCAATTCACCTATAGCACTTGTCTTTGGACTTTGGGGGAAACTGGAGCACATGGAGTAAACCCACATGAACACGGGGAGAACATGCAAACTCCAAACAGAAATGCCAACTGACCCAGCTGAGGCTCAAACCAGCGTCCTTCTTGCTGTGAGGAGACAGTGCTACCCACTGCGCCACCCTGTTATTGGATTTATGTATACTAATTTTATTTATTGTATTTAAAGGCAATCATTTATTTAGGGCAACTGGAGCTGGGAACACTTCCAAAAGACATTATATTTCATAGTGGTCTTTGCATTGATCCTGAAGGGCCAGTCTGTACACCAGCCGCTGACCTTTCCCACCTGCAGCTTCTCCACGATAGACGTCCAACGTTCTCCAGCCTCTGGCGCCTAGACTGCAGCTCTGCACAAGACATTTGACCAGAGGAAAAATGCTTGTGCCCAACCGAGCCTGGTTTCTCTCAAGGTTTTTTTTTTCTTCACTTTCGTCTATTGGTGAAGTTTTTTCTCATCGCTGTCGCCACTGGCTTGCATGGTTTGGGACTTGTGGAGCTGCACATTGATGGATTTGCTCTTCAGTGTTTGGACTTCCAGCAGTGAAAATTAAACCACACTGAACTGAACTGAACTTAAACTCTGAAAACTGAACTGACACAGTTTCAATTTATTATAATCTTCTATGTGAAGCTGCTTTGACACAATCTACATTGTAAAAGCGCTATAGAGATAAAGATGAATTGAATCATCTCAATTATAATTCTGTTATGTTTCATGAAACATAACATGTTTATTGAAGGTCTTGAAAACTACAGTAACAGCAGGTCAAAGTAAATGAACAAAAACAGCATTTTTGGCACCATATATGGAAAGAAACATGATATTAACCTACCATTACTTCATACACACTGATCTTGTATTTGCATTAAAGTGCAAATAAAATTTGTTTTAATTCAGCACATTCCACAATCAAACAATGGGAAAGCATAATTTTCCATAAACAAATACAATATGTATGTAATAATAACTACATTTAAACCCTTAATAAACAGTTATCTAAGAACCCTAATGAGGTCCAGAGTGATCCGATTCCTTTGAATATCCACATTCATGACCCGTACCTCTACACGCTCACCTGGACCGAGAGCTAGGCTTCTTCGTCTCTGGTCAACAGGAAGTTTCTCCGGAGTGATGAAGCGTTTTGGAATCAGACCAGAACGTCCAACTCCAATGTCTACGAAGGCTCCAAATAATGCAGTGTTTGTAACACGGCCCGTCAGCACCATGCCATCATGCAGGTCATTCATGGACACAACTTCTCTCTTGAAATCTGCCTGCTCGAAATCTTTTGGAACAAAAACAAAAAAATAATTAGGGTAAAAGTGCAGTCTGGGAATAATGTGTGGTCAACCAAAGTATTACTGTTTCCACCTGGTATCAACACGCATTCAATGGATCCCTTCTGTTTTGGACAGATAACACATCCATAACAAACATTTACCTCATAAATCCAAAAATGTTAAATAATATATATTATTTAATGCATCATTTTTTGGTCACATCCATAAGGCATGTTTATTTACCTCAATTAAAATATAAAACAAGTTTACAACTGATATTTTTTCCGATCCCTTGTTCTATTTTTTCTTTATATGAACAGTTGTTTCAATATACTGTTAAAGGTCCCATGAAGTGCTTTGATACATACATTTTTATTTGATGTTGAAAAGTGAAGTGAGGGTGAGACAGAGTGGCTCCTTCCCTTTTAAAAAAACAGCCAATAGCGTTTCATTTTTATCACCGCTCTTGCAGTGAGAATAGTTGAGATTAAGCGCATCAAATAAATAGCAAATGACAAGCGTCTTAAAGAAGGCGGGGCATGTCAAATACTAGAGACCAGTTGATTGGTCAAGAATTGATGAGAAACTGAAGCATGCGGTGCCGTTGACCCATTTAGGAAGTGACAAACTGCAAGCTTTGGGATGTTTATATTTTCTAAATGTGAATTTTGTTATTATTTTGGAGCACAACGGCTAATAGATATTCCTAAAACTAATAGACTGAAACTAACATCTACATTTTTTTATTTTAACTTCACGGCACCTTTAACAAACATTCTCTGTGAATTTATGTTTCAAGTTTTTACTGCAAATGTCACAACCATAAACTTTATGTGAAGTGCTTAGAGCGACAAACAAGTCCTATGTAAAGAGACAAAACAATGTTGTTTGGCTTATGAGTTAGCAATATGTTTAACAAAAGGGATGGAAGTGTTAACTAAAAATGTGGTGGTAGTCATACAAATCAATAATGTTAGACCAGGGGTGTCAAACTCAGTTCTTGGAGGGCCGCAGCCCTGAACAGTCTAGTTCCAACCCTGCTCCAAAACACTAACCTGTTAGTTTCAAACAAGCCTGAAGGACTCAATTAGTTTGATCAGGTGTGTTTAATTAGGGTTGAAACTAAACTGTGCAGAGCTGTTGCCCTCCGAGGAACTGTGTTTGACACCTGTGTGTTAGACTGTGCATCAGTATATTGAGACTTGATGATTTCGAGCTCTATTTTAATGACCTAATTGCAAAGTCCAAAGCACATGGCGCAAAAGCATTAGGGCGTGTCCGAATCCACTTTCGCTTTTTTAAGGGTTTTTGAGCATAATGTGTCAGAGTCTTATCCCCCATTCCCTTTAACAGTCAGTTGCGTCGCGACATGGTGCATTTGCTATTTACATTGCGACTTTGTAAGTAGAAAAACTGAATGCTTCACTAGTGAGAAAACAGTTAAACAGACCATCTGTAGCGCAACGATAAAGAACGAGCCTCCTCCATTCGGCCTCTTTACTTTACTTTTACTCTTTACTTCACTCCTTTACTTTCTTAGATAAGGAAACAATGTTGTACGCACTCCCCTGAAGACATCCATTCATCCAGCCTACATATTTAATTTAATTTGTTAAGCGCAAAGATTTGTTTTAAAACTATTTCTAAATTCAGCTCTATGTGTGATCAATATATATCCAAACACACATCCTATTCTTATGCCCCATATAGTGACGCATACATCTCCAAAACCAGACAGGTGGACAAATTTTATTTATAACAAATATAAATATGCATATAATAAATAATACTGCTAATAATAATAACATTATACAAATAAAAATTGTCATGAATAAACTGAAAAAGACCCCCGACATGAAGAAGGCGTGGAGGTATGGTTTTTATATTTAGGTAGAAAATGGTAATAGTGGCACAAATGGATTTGCTACTTAAACAACGTGGCGCAAAACATGAAAATTAGGCTCGTGCTGGTCTGAAAATAGCAATATATCACGCCAAACACGTCTTGCACCTTATTACGCTGGGTGTATGATATGGCCCTTCATGTTTGTTTGGACTATTTTAGTAGTGTTATCCACTTGTGATTGGATGACACTGCAGTGATAGGACGTATCACTGGGGGAGATGAGGCAGCTTACAGGAGGGAGGTGGCCAGTCTAGTGACATGGTGTGAGGACAACACAACCTCACCCTTAACACAGACAAGAATAAGGAGATAATAGTGGACATGAGGAAGGAGAGGGGAACCCATCAGCCACCATTTATCCATGAACCTGAGGTGGAAAGAGTGAGCAGTTTTAAACACCTGGGGGTCCACATCAGTGAGTACCTCACCTGGACACTGAACATCACCCAGCTGGTCAAGAAAGCACAACAGCGGCTGTACTTCTTAAGGAAGCTGAGGAAACTTGGGCTGTCATCTAAGATCCTCAGCTACTTCTACAGCTGTGTGGTTGAAAGCATCCTGACCAGCTGCATTACTGTGTGGTATGGCAACACTACTGTAAAGGACTGCAAACGTCTGCAGAGAGTGGTGAGGACTGCAGAGAAGATCATCAGGACCCCACTGCCTTCTCTGCAGACTATCTACCGTCGCAGAGTCCACACGAGAGCTGCCTCCATCCTGAAAGACCCCACGCACCCACAACACAGAACATTCACACTCCTACCCTCAGGGCAGAGGTATAGGTGTGTGAGATGCAGGACTGCCAGAGTCAAGAACTCTTTTTTCCCATCAGCTATCAGACTTTTAAACGGACAGCCAGTGGACATAAAGAGTTTCATTTTTTGCTCAGTAGCACATTATATTCTTCATCCCAGTTTGCACTATTCATGCATAAAATTGCACTCAATCTGCTCCGGCCATTGTTTGCACATAAGCCAATTGCACTAGGCACTTTTTGCATAATAAGCACAATTTTAAACAACTACTATACATTGTTTACATCTGTTTACATTACTCCTTACTATCAGTATTATATATAGTTTACATTCATAGATATTTATATATATATATATATATATATATATATATATATATATATATATATATATATATATATATATATATATATATATATATATATATATATATATATATATATATATATATATTTTTATATATATATATATATATATATATATATATATATATATATATATATATATATATATATATATATATATATATATATATATATATATATATATATATATATATATATACATTTCATGGTTACACTTCTGACTTATATATGTGTATGACGTGTATATTATGTGTATGACTTCACTGTGGACGGCAAAGTAAGAATTTCATTGTACAGAGAACTTGTTTCCTTACTGTGCACATGACAATAAACAAATTGAATTAATTGAATTAACTAAAAAAATGCATTTTAATACTTTCAAACGGGTCAAAAAAACGAAAAGAAAGAAACAGAGAATGTTTAAACAGATTTTGTCTTTTCCAATAACTAGCACTGTGAGTCTTAAGCACCCTATTGCAAACTGATCCAAGAACTCCAAAGCTAGACATCAGAAACAAGCTTCGGCTAATAGCATAAAACAAATAGAATTACCAGGCCTCTCAAACCACTTCTTTCCAAGTCCATTTCGCCTGTGTTTTTGGGCGATTTTCTTTGGGAGGTGCTTTTTACATAAACATGGCCTCTCAGCAGGCTCTGCAGTCCAGGAAACATTCATCTCTGATTATTCTTATCCGGGACACCTTACCTAGTGCACCGCTCAAATGGCATTTATTTATACAGCTGGCCACAGAGCAGAGCCCGTCAGGCGTCCAACCAGGGGAAGTGAGCCTGCAGCCTTCTGATGAGAAAGCTAGTGTCCCATGTAGTGCACTAGACCAACAAGGTGACATCTTATCATATGAAGTGCGCAACAAACATCGGTGCTAACCATCTCTCAATCCATTACAATTAAAAACAGATATGTGCTAATGTTTTGAGGCAGCTGAGTAGTTAATTTCTAAAAGAAACTAAGTTATTCCTTCACCAGAGTATTCATTTAACACTGCCATCATCTTTCCAAGTACGGAAAAATAAATCCTTTCTCTGTGTTTAATGAACTCGGCTCTCAAACCCTGAAAACACGTCGGGACATTCATCTCAATTATAAACCTGTCACCTTTAATGAAACTTAACATTTACTATCAACACCCGCAGAAGGAAAACAATGTCTTCTCGGATGTCTGAACTTAACATTAAAACCAGAAGAGGCGTTTGTTGTTTGGTCCTTTTTATTCGCTTTGAGAGTCACCAGGGGATTTTAGCAGTGGGATCAAGGCTGCTCTGCTTTCCTCTTTACGCAGCTTTCTCTCTCATTAATGATATATCTGTCGGCAGGTCTGCTTTAATAATGTGGGTCTTCCCCCAAATTACGCGGCAAGACTTCAAAAGCCTGGAGCGCCGCCCAGTCATCTCGCAGACAAGAGACGGACTCAGGGGAGACAGGAGGCCAATTGGGAGACAGGAGGGTGGAAAAGAGACTGAGATGCCAGCATTGTCTATGATCTGTGTAGCGGCCATGTTGAGAAAGTGCTTTGATACTTTGGTTTGTGTTGTTCTAAGCTTATTTTAAAACCTTCATCTGTGTATTAAACTGAGGAACAGTTAACTTCCGTTATGAAATATTTTCATGGGCTATGATACAAAGCAGAAAGTTCAAATTGATTGTCTTTTTTCTATGTGTAGTAGCCATACAAAACTTCTCAAAGGGGTTTTATTATGCCCCACTGATTGATACCTCTCTTGTCAGCAGGGCTGGGTATCCTTTGGGGTTATTTCGATACCGGTGCCAAAACGGTGCCTGAACCAATACTTTTGAGCCACAAAATTATGGTGAACGACTCTAGAAAATTTTTTTACTTGACAATATTTTAATCATTTTAATTGAACAATATAATTAAAGTTTAAAGTAAACATCAATTAATGTTTTATTCATTTGAATTGATTTACATTAATATATTTCTTCTGATCATTTGTTTCCTGGCATGAATTTAAGATTTGTATTATGCAATTAACATTACATTAGCTTACTACTAACCTGTGGAAAGGCTGTTATCAAAATCAGCGAACACCTTTTTTTTTTAGGGTTGTGACTTAATTTACATGGACATCATATTTGCCTTAATCTGAATAAGACAATACTGTGATTAAGGTGTTTATATGAGTTGCTTTTTGAATGTTCCTTTCATGATCTCGCTTTACATGTTATAGCTCATAGATTGGTTAACGTCATTGTATCATCACGCTATCCACGTTTCCTCCAGATTTTCATGTAATTTCGGGTGTTTCATTGTTATTTTTTTCAATTTTAACTGCAGTTTGGCAATTTTACTTTTATACTAAGACAAACTGAGGCATTTTATTTGTATATGAAGAAGTGGTGGGCCGTTATCGGCGTCACCGTGCTGCGTTAACGCGAGACTCTTATCGGGCGATTAAAAAATAATAGCCGTTAATTTATTCTCAAAGTTGGGTTGGGAGCTGGGTCTGTTCTACACAAGCTATGATGACTTTCACCTTGATATTTTAACGCGGATGTATACCTGGCCAAATTGCACTGTAGGTGGCGAGAACAAGTCTTTGAACCTGTGTGTATTCCTACTGTGAAATTACCACATTAAACGTGACGTGCTAACATTGATGCAGTTCACTAGAGTGAATCTGATTAATGTTAGATCCACATCTAACTATCAGGCACCTGTAGAGTTTATGCGTTCGAGTAAAAAACCTATACAAATAAAATGGACCGGGTGCTTTTTAAAATGAATGACGGTGAATGAAAATCAAACCGGTGAGCCGTCTAACAAAAAAGTGCCCCTCTGAATCAAATCAGCAGGATGCCCTTCTGGATCTTTCACTTACTTCAAAGACACTACTGACTACGATTACATGGACGTCTGTAATCTAGTTATTTTCCTTAATAGACAATAATACAACAAAGGTGTTTGCGTGAAGTTCTTTCGTGTAAAAGTGTCCTGTAATTTGGGTGACTTTAACTGCAGTTCGGCAGTTTCACATTCACTCATGAACATTTCATTCATGCCCCCGTGACAAACTGGGTTATTAGACGCAAATAAGGAGTAAGGACTGAGTAAGAGTCTTAGGGAATTTAATAATGCACACCAAATTTAAAGAAAAAACTTCCGCATTTGGCGATGTGTGAGTGTGTGCACGGTCCTTTACTGACAGCCGTGTGTGTGGATCTTGTCGGAAAATTTGCGAAAAGTTCTACATGATGGTAATAGCTTGATTGCAGTGTTTACTTCAATAATGCCACTATTATATGCATACTCCACGTCTTAATTCCATTTCTGTTTAGTTCAGTTTTGACTTTAGTCGAATTAAGATAATCAAAAATCGCTGTTTGGAGCTTGTGTAGGCCTACAGTTCAAATTTAATGTTTAACTGAATAAACAGTCAGTAAACACAAGTACATCTTATTGAACATAATTTATTTTCATCAACAATTATCATAGTAGAACAGTTTCTCAAGCAGTTTGTGATGCATTTTGGAAACAGAAGATGAGCCCCTGGTCTAATGTTCTCAAAGACTAACTTTTAGTCATTATTTGGGTAGCACACATATTCTGAATGGCTTCGGCAGAATTCAAATGAGCCATTTTAATCTAGATTAATTCCAAGATTACAGTGTGATTAATCTAGATTAATTTTTTTTTTATCTATGCCCACCTATAATATGAAGTAAGGACTGGTGGAAGAGTGTCCTATATAAAAACTCTGCATTTCGTTACTTGGGTGTCACTGGTCCTTCAAGTTATTCAAAAAATCTCTGTTTACATGATAGAATCTTAATCAGAGAGTATTGTCTCTAAATCATATTAAAATTGGAATATTGGTGTCCATAAACGGAGTCAGTGAAAGTGCCAGATGATGTCGCAAGCTGTCAAAAACATCTTTCTGTGCCTTTAAGTTGAGTCTATGCACCCTCAAATGTTTTATTAAGTTTGACGTGTTTCCCCCCTAGCACGCAACTTTAGTAAAGTGTCTGCTTCACATTGCTGTGTCATAATAGTTGCTTGTAAAATATAGCCATGTTTAGAATGCAGATTTGATGAACGCGATTATGCGTGTTGATGAATCTGAAGCGAGTCGGTTACTGGATAAGCTGTTCTGCGCACGTTGTCTACGTGCGTGCGTTCCCTGAGCAACTAGAACAAACATCTAACATCCCCAATGGAGTCCGTATCCCTTAAAGTTGTTTAGTATTAAATGTTTAGAGATGTTTAGAGGTGTGATGCAAAGTGTACCTATGTGTGCCTTTGACGTACGCCTTGATGCTTCTTCCGTCCTTGTCGCAGCACCAGTGCCACCGAAATTCATATGCTGATTCGATCCGGTTTTTACCGGTTACATACCTCTCCCTCCAAAATATGACATGTGTTCTGAATGAACCATTAGAGTGTGTCTTGGAAAAGATTCACCAGTTCAGTTTTAAATATTATCAATGGCGCCAATTTTGAATTTTCATTTCAGAACTGGACCATATTAAACTTATTCATGGATGTTAAATGACATTTTAGAAGGGAATACATTTTTGATACAATACAAGCACTGCCTCAACACTTAAACGTTTATAGATAAACGTTTGATAAACATTAGGGTAGTAATTTTCAGGAAAAGAGTTAAAAATATATTAAACACTGTTTTTTAAGTCCTTCTGTCTACGGAAGGCCAAAGAAAAAATTGGAACTGGAGCGGGAAAAAAGCATCTCTTTGTCATGGCGACAACCCGTTTTTCTCTAGGGCAGTTAAACCAGCCCTCATTAAGATTGTTGCATATTTTGCAGATGGCAAATTCGTGTGATCTACGTTCTCTGGTGGAATGCAATAAGAGACATTTTAACGGTCTTCACTTTGCAATAATAAACACTTTTGTTTTCCATTTTGCTGTTAAACTAAACTGTTAGATATCTAAATAAAATAATCTTTCCCAACAAGGTTCGTCATTCATAAAATTTTAAAGACTTTTCTTAGACAATTGGCTTTCCAGAAATGTAAAAGAATGAGCACAGGTACATGAACCATTCACACAGAAACAAAGTCACTCTGCTTGTGTTTCACATATGAGGCCCTTTGACAATTCAAATGATTTTAAACATAAGAAACGTAAACAGTTTGGGTAAATCACAGATTAATTCTTACTTTGACGAATATCAAATCCAGGTGGCTGAGTGAGTCCGTCCACAATGAGCTGTAGAGTCTCAGGTGTAGTGTTGAGAGATTTGGCCAAGACATCCAGACCACTGCTCCTCACACTGCTCTCAATGCTCTGCCTGAGCGCAGAACTGCCCATTTGATCCAATCTGCCCGCTACTTGAGTCAAAAACCTGAATGAAGCAAGACCATTTGAAAATTATTGTAGTGACAAAACAGGATTTATCGGATTTTTGGGGCAGTTCTTGACACCTGATTCACATGTGACCTTCCCAACATGCATACAGCACAACAGAAGTTGTAAATTGGACCAAAACAAGCATTTATAGCTAAAAGGTACATTTTTTTCCCTGAAAAATAACTAAAGAGATAAACATAATTTGTCAGCTATGGTGTGTGAATTACATTTAGACTAAATTTGCATTTTGGACCCTCAAAATTGGTCTATGTTGAGCCACATTTGTGCACTTTAGAATCTTGAACTGTTTTTCCACTAAATGTTAAATGGGTTGTTTAACAGCATCAACAACATCTGCAAAGTTATGACACTCAAAGTTCACACAAAATGATTTGACATTGATTTGAATTGCCTTTTTATGGTCTACAACAAAAGCATGTTAGAGACTAACATGACCAGAAAATACCTGGCTTACCACCCCTTTAATTGTGGTTCATTGGCTGAAGTCAGTTACGTACACTACCCGAAAAAAGTTTTAGGAACAACATATAACAACATAATAAACTTGACTTCTAGTTGATCATTTGGTATCAGAAGTAGCTTATATGAAAGGCAAAGGCCTCTAGATTACGCTTATTTCACCAAAATAAAATATGATCATGGCTTGAATTTTAATTATTTAATTAGGACAGTAAGGTCTGACTCTTAAGTCTGAAGTCTTGTCACTTAACAGAAATAATGTCCAGTATAGAATATAAAGTCAAGGTGCAGTGGAAAAAGAATTAATATTGTGTATGACTCCTATGAACTTGGAGGACTGCATCCATTTATCTTTGCAATGACTCAAATAACTTATTAATAAAGTCATCTGAAATGGCAAAGAAAGTGTTCTTTCAGGACTTCCAGAGTTCATCAAGATTCTTTGGATTCATCTTCAATGCCTCCTCCTTCATTTTACCCCAGACATGCTCAATAATGTCTTGTGACTGGGCGGGTTCTAATAGGTCTTCTGCAGTATTTGTGATGATTGGGATGAAGTTCAACAGATGATTCATCTGAAAAATCTACCTTCTGCCACTTTTCCAAATGATCAACTAATCAAGTTATAATTTTTTGCTCTTACAATTGGGGTCGAGGACAAGACTTTTGTCAGGTAGCGTACTGTACATTTAGGATATTTCACCCAAAAATGTAAATTATGTAAATTTACTCACCCTCCACTGGCTCTAAACCTGTTTGAGTTTCATTCCACCCAAATAATATATACTGAAGTATGTTGGAAACCAGCGGCCATTGACATTCATAGAATTTTTTTTTCGTTCCAGTGGCTTCCAATTCAATTGTCAATAGATGTCAATAGAATAGCGCTAGCATTTACAGCGAGGGAATGACATCTGATTTGGTACAGAGTTGATAAGCACAAATATTCGGCAAAATTAACGTTAAAGTGAGCTTAGTTCGTCTGACAGGTCAATTTGCGATAGCACCCCATGGATATTGGATAAAATGAAATGGCCAAGCATCCAGCCCCAAATATACAGCTATCTCATTCAAACTCCAAGTGATTTTACAAGAGAGAAGTTAAAGACCTACAAGTCTTTGGATGCCAACAATTTTGCTCTGTGTGGTCATGTGCAAGAAATAATGCTCCATGATTACCAGATTCAAAACTTTGTAGTGCTAAAAACCGAGGTTCTGCCAAGCCAAAGACAAGGAAAAAAGACAGAACTGTACAAGGCCTGGGTTATTATCAACAAACAAAACAACTGCATTCTGACAGCGAACTCCACCAGGGTATGTGAACTTACATGTTTACATTTCATTCTTAGCATTTAAAACAAGTAATGTGTATGATTCAGCATAGCATGAACTTACAGGTACCTGATATGAAATAAGAACTGCAGAGTCGAGCATTTTTAATTAGGTCGTCACTTCATTCAGCTCCCTTTTAGCCAAAGACGTCTGCGGTTGGCATTAAAAGCAGTGGTGTACGGTGTTCGAATTTAGCATCCTACTGAACAACATGACATGTTTGTAATTGCAACCGATCTTTTTTTGCAACCGGGGACTCGTGTGACGTCATTTGTGACATAGGTTGGTAATTCCTCTATTGCTTCTGGTTTTCCAACCCTCTTCATAATACCTTGTTATGTGACAAATTTAGTTAAGAAGCACACGATCAATACCTTGAGGAAAATTAAATTATTTTTTGTGTGAAATAACCCTTTAAGTTCATTTAAAATAAAATCTTCTCTAAATGTAAGAAACAGTCCACCCAGAAACACACACATACGCAGACACACACACTTGACTGAGATGCTGTGGTAAGACAGTGAGGTTTGTTGAGGTCCATGGGAGGTGGTGTCTTAATGAATGGCTTTTTAATAGCTCTTTTTAGAGCCCAGCGCACGTGGAGGAACTCCCCCGACACCAGCGTGGAGCCTCAAGGCCGACACACAGAGCAAAGACTGCAAGAGGAGGCAGATAGAGGAGGGGAGGTGAGACTAATTACACCCTAAATCTTGATTTCTAGAGTCCCAGAGATGAAAACTTTGTCTCCCTCCATAAATCTAAGTGCCTTGTGAGCCCTATACATTAAAGAAAAAGGTTAGTAGCTGAGGCTTGATCAGTGAAGTGGTAACACAGACCAAACAGCCAGTAAAAAAAAAGAACCAGACATGGCCTATTACTTGGCACAGCCTATAATCTCTGGCTCAGGATCAGTCTATATATTCATGATCTGATCACGAACTGTAATGCTGAGACACGGCTTAAACCTCAGACTGTGCTGCACAGAAGGTCACTTAAGGCAATTTACTGCAAATTTAAATACAGCATTAAAACACAAAACGTAGGCTTTTTTTAAGCACATGTGATTGCAATGAAATTACTATTTAAATACAAATGTATATTAAATATGGATATAAATCCCCATTGGTGACTTTTTACAATTCCATAGATAGCCAAAAATGGAGCCATTTTAGATGTGCTTTGTTAAAATTAAGTACAAATTTTTTATGTTTTTGATTATGGCACTTTCATTTTCATTTTAAATTACAAATAATTTCCAAAAACCTTCAACACATTTGTAATTACTGTAACTAAAAGGTCTAATACTGAAAGATGGTTTTAAGATAAATAATAACTTAATTATATGGCTGTCTAGAAAACTTGATTCTGATTGGTCAGTCACGACATTCCAAGGAATGTTATTTCAAGATAACAACTGCTAAATATTGAAGACTCATTCAGGAACTTCAAATCACCAGGAACTTCAAATTCCCGACAGTAAATACATTCAAATATGTAAGTGTTTTTTTAACAGTTTTTTTACTGTTTGGTGGCGTCTTGTGAATAAATAATACTTCGCTTTGCCTCAGGCTGCCAATAAGCCTGTTAGGCTTTATCCTGCCATAATAACCTCCTGGAAGTACTTTATTTAAAACTTAACAAATATTATTACATCACACACTCACCACAAAAAAGCATGGTGAGTCTGTATAAATAATGTAATGACATTTGCATCTAGATGAGAGAAAGATGGATATATATTTTTTAAGGTTTAAGGTCAATAAATTTGTTAAAAATTTAAGGTTATCATTTTATAGGTCTATTATGTTCCAAAAAGCATTACTATAAGTAAATTTAAACTCCTACACCAGCTAAACACCCTCTGGTCTTCCAGCCCCAGAAGCCACTCCCCTCTCTTGTTATTGGTTGACCTTAAAAGTATTGACAAAACATTTGAATAGAATGCTCTAATTGTTTTAACTGTTCCAACATGCTCTAAATGTTTTGGTCGTTTATATTTTGGGGAGAGATAAGCAAAGAAACGGCTTGCTTTAAATGTAAAAACAACATACTGTACAAAAATGCCAGTACATAATTCCTATTATTGTAATATATGCCCGAGTAAGAGAGTGCTATACCATCTACAAACATACACACAGAGGCATATGTCCTGCAAGAAGCCTGTAGGGGGTCAGTATAGCCATCCAGAGGTGGAATGCAGGGGCCGTGGGCATTACAGGAATGTGAGTTTTGGCGGAGCTGCTGAGCCAGTGTGCTGATGGATGACCAGCGCTGTGCCAGCCTGACGCCAGCGCAGCTGTCCTCGCCGTGACTGACAGGGCAGGTGGGCTCAAGCACCACCCACTTCCTGCTCCAGACAGGGAGCTTGACAGACACAGTGACAGGCAAATCTGCTCACACTCATGTTTTTGTAAGTAGAGAGGCAAATTTGCACTGTTCAAGCTCATATACAGCACTAACACATTGAACAGATCATTATTTGGTTGCAAGCCGTATGCCTAAATAAGTGTACGCTTGACAGGAAAGATGTTGGTACGGTGTAATTTTAAACTGTGTCCTGACATTAACAAGATAAAATTATATAAAATGAACAAATCTATATGGCTGACATGGTGGCTCAGTGGTTAGCACTGTCGCCTCACAGCGAGAAGATCGCTGGTTCGGGTCCCGGCTGGGTCAGCTGGCATTTCTGTGTAAAGTTTGCATGTTCTCCCTGTGTACGTGTGGGTTTTCTTCCGGGTGCTCCGGTTTCTCCCACAGTTCAAAGACATGCGCTATAGATTTATTGAATAAACTAAATTGGCCATAGTGTATGTGTGTGAATGAGTGTGTATGGGTGTTTCCCTGTACTGGATTGCAGCTGGAAGGACATCCGCTGTGTAAAACATATGCTGGATAAGTTGGCGGTTCATTTTGCTGTGGTGACCCCTGATTAATAAAGGGACTGAGTTGAAGAAAAATTGATGAATGAATGAACAAATCTATACATAAAATAATATAAAACAATTAAATTAATTAGAAAATAAATATCTAAGATAAAAATAAAATAAGATAAAACAAATAAACTAAGATAAAAAAAAATCAAATCAAGAACTATAAAATAAAATAATCTTTACAAGGCAGTATAATATACAGTGCTCAACATATAAAAGTACACTCCTCACAGATCTCTTTTAAATTCATATTTTCTATAGGATGCCTTACAATAATATTTATGTGCTTTAGATTAGTCAGTACCAAAGCCAAAACTGGAACCAATCTAACAAAAAACTTAAGATCAGAGTCCAAGAATGAGTAAATCCAAGTTAATATGCTGGGGGAAATATTAAATAAAACTTTAATAAACAGAACAAATCAAGACAAACGTAAAAAAAAAATAATAATTAATCTATTTGAAAATGTGTAGTTTGTGTTTTGTTTGATTGCAATAACTAATTTGAGTTTAAAGATATTATCTTTCTATTCATAAAGACGTTAGGTGTACAAATTCTTATATAACTGTAATTAAAATTAGTTATGTTCATTCACGAACATAAAATATTTATTTTTTCGAAAGGAGGTGTACTCTTTTATGCTGAGCAATATATATATTAACATGTATATATTACATATATTACATACATACATACACATATATATATATATATATATATATATATATATATATATATATATATATATATATATATATATATATATATATATATATATATATATATATATATATAACATGTAATACAGTTTTTAAAAAGGGGTTTAAAAAAAGCATTTCTATACTGAATTTTTATATTCTCTGAAGAAAATATTAATGTCGGTCCAATTAGAATAAATTACAAACATATTACATATAAATTCACACACCCAATTCATAAACTCACAACACGATTCGTAAATTCACAAACCTAATTCATAAACTCAAGACACGATTCGTAAATTCACAAATCCAATTCATAAACTCAAAACATGATTCATTAATTCACAAATCCTATTCCTAAACTCAAAACTTGATTTGTAAATTCACAAACCCAAGTCCGAACTCAAAAAATGACTCAAAACACTATTTATAATTTCACAAGTCCAATTCATAAACTCAAAACACGATTCATTAATTCACAAACCCAATTCGTAAACTCAAAACATTTTTATTTATGTTACATTTGTGTGTATGTGTTCATAAAACATGTTTCACTAATAACTTCCACACTAAAACGGAATAGAAATTTATAATACAATGCTAACATACACTCACCGGCCACTTTATTAGGTACACCTTACTAGTACTAGGTTGGACCGCCTTTTGCCTTCAGAACTGCCTTTATCCTTTGTGGCATAGATTCAACAAGGGAATACTGGAAATATTGGTACTAATGGGGCCAAAGTGTTCCAAAAATATCCCCCACACCATTACACCACCACCATCAGCCTGAACTGTTGATACAAGGCAGGATGGATCCATGCTTTCATGTTGTTGACACCAAATTCTGACTCTACCATCCGAATGTCACAGCAGAAATCGAGACTCATCAGACCAGGCAATGTTTTTTCCAATCTTCTATAGTCCAATTTTAGTGATTTTGTTCAAATTTAAGCCTCAGTTTCCTGTTCTTATCTGACAGAAGTGGCACACGGTGTGGTCTTCTACTGCTGTAGCCCATCTGCCTCAAGGTTGGATGTGTTGTAGGTTCAGAGATGCTCTTCTGTATACCTCTGTTGTAACGAGTGGTCATTTGAGTTACTGTTGCCTTTCTATCAGCTCGAACCAGTCTGTCCATTCTACTCTGACCTCTGGCATCAACAAGGCATTTGCGCCCACAGAACTGCCACTCACTGGATATTTTCTCTTTTTCAGACCATTCTCTGTAAATCCAAGAAATGGTTGTGCATCAAAATCCCAGTAGATCAGCAGTTTCTGAAATACTCAGACAAGCCCGTCTGGCACCAACAACCATGCCACGTTCAAAGTCATTGAAATCACCTTTCTTCCCTATTCTGATACTCAGTTTGAACTGCAGCAGATTGTCTTGATCATGTCTACGTGCCTAAATGCATTGAGTTGCTGCCATGTGATTGGCTGATTAGAAATTTGCATTAACAAGCATTTGGACAGGTGTACTTAATAAAATGGTCGGTGTATGTACTGTATGCTCTGATTCACTTCACAAACATCCTTAGATTCCATTTTATCTTTACGTTTTATCTTTATACTTTATATTTCATCATATAAATAAGTTTTGTATAGATCACCTGTGCTTTTGAGACCCGAAAAATAGGATGGTGTGGGTGGTTGCCAGGGTGTTGCTTTGTGGTTACTAGGATGCTACAAGTAGTTGTTAGGGAATTGCTATGCAGTTGCAAGGTGGGTGGTTTCTACTGCACGTCATCGATATATGTTTTTGAATCAAAAATATAATATATTGTAATCTGTTTTTCATCCACAAGGAAAAATACTATTTTTACAAAAGGTATGTGAGGAAACAACACAAACAGCATGGCATGAGTTATGAATCAAAGTATAAGAACAAATCCAGGGCCTAGAGACTGCTGGTGACAGACTTTTGACCTGTGAACACACAGAAGTTCAATGTCAGGAGCAGCTCTTCGTGCTCCCTTTGAAACATCTAAAGGTTCTGGAGCAGAACTAGATCTAGTGCAACAGAAAATAATCACAGACTCCATTGGCCCTTTGAGTTATGAGGTGATGAAAATGCAAAGAGTAACAGACATGCAAGCACACACTGTGGATGAATTCCAGCTTGTCTCTCAAGTAAAAGATTTGATGAAAGAAAGAGAGAACAGATTCATTCAAGGGACACAAAGCTCTGCAGCCTCCAGAGCAACAAAGGCACAACTGGTTAAACCTTGACTCTCAAGATGCCATTTAGACTAGTGCGTTTTAGAGCAATCTCAGTCAACACTATACAGGCTAAAACACATAATATGTGTTCATTCATGCTCACTGGGCATGCACGCATTTCACCGACATCAGTACTTGCAGTGTACTGGTTGTGTAATAGCCATATGAGAGGGGCTTGACAAATCAGGGAATGATATACAATATACAATATACAATATGGTCTGTTTTCAAGGGTGCAAGATGCTGGAGTAGTGGACACCAGTTATAACTGAAAACCTGTATGTTTTAAAACAAAATGCACTAGTGTCAACTGCACCTGAATTTCAGAGAACCCACATAGACACAAATTTGGAGATTGGTAAAACTGGTAAAATGATATGGTCCTATAATAATAATAAAAATAATAATAATAATAATAATATGAAATATTTCTTATTTTTACGGCGTCATAGTGGCGCAGTGGGTAGCACGATCGGCTCACAGCAAGAAGGTTGCTGGTTCACATGCCGGGTTGGTCATTTTGTATTTCTTTGTGGAGTTAATGTGTGCATGTTCTCCCCGTGTTCGCATGAGTTTCCTCCGGGTGCTGTGGTTTCCCCCACAGTCCAAAGACATGTGCTATAGGTGAAATGAATAAGCTAAATTGGCTGTGTACGAGTGTGAATGAGTGTGTGTGGATATTTCCCAGTGTTGGGTTGCGGCTGGAAGGGCATCCGCTGTGTAAAACATATGCTGGATAAGTTGGCGGTTCATTCCGCTGTGTTGACCCACTTGTAAAACTTGATATTAAAATAAATAAAATAATTTTCATCGTTCTCTGTTTTCTGATCCATTTAATGCAAATAAATAATAATAATAAATCTATTAAAAAATGTCTAAATATTTTCTAAATAATAAAAATGTGTGAACCGGAATTTTTTTAAACAGTTTCATTTTTAAATCTGAATTTTACATTTACTAAAGTAGCCAATTTTCTTCCTGAGGTAAAAAAAAAACTATACTGTACACTATTTACAATCAATATTTACACTTAATAACAGCTATTACTAACAACAAACAATACTTTTTATACTATTTACTAAACTAGATTAAATGACAAATATATAATTATTTGGCTTCATCATTTCATGTTTGTTCATGTTTAAGTGAATTAAATCTTATTGTAAAGTGTTACCAAATGAACAATTAAAACATACTGACAAATTACTAAAGCACTGTTTTATACTGTATAATACTGTAATTAAAACTAAGAACCAATCTATTCCAAACAAATCTACCGAAAACACTGTTCCCATTTGCTCACCGTATGCCAAGTGTTAAAAAAAACAAGCATAAAACCAGAACCAAATTGCCAGCGGAAAATTAATTGAGAATTCAGACCCAAGTTTAGTGTCCTGACAACGCCTGCTTGTAAATGACATTCGCACATATACCTGTGCCCAGTACTTGCATCAGTTTCAACAAATTACTCAACCACCCAAACAACCGAGAGCAAGTACCCATCATGCTCCAGCAGTTCTTCACAGATTTTCATGATGTTGGTCAGGGACGCCGTGTTTCCCCTCCAGCTGTCCCTCTGGAGCGCCAGAATTGGCACCGGGACAGAATGGAGAGAAAGAGGAGTGATTTATGAAGAGCTACAGTGTGGCGGGCGATCGGCCCAAGGGCTCATGTTTCTAGAGGGGGTCTCAGCTGGGCTTATGTTTCCCTCTGGTGTGTTAGTGTTTAGGGGGTACCAGGGCTGCTGCTCTTTTGGATCCAGGAGAGCGGAGTGGACTTTATCCTCTGGTCGTAATGAGAAGCAGCTCTGCAGAGGAGCGTTATGGAACCGTAAGATACTGGGTGGGCCTGAAGATAGAGGTTATCCAGACACAATGAGGCTGTTTTTAGTGTGTGGTCCCCTTTAGCAGTAGCCCTGAAGTTAATTCGTTATCATCAGTGAATGGAAGACATTTGATAGCAAGCCTCCGATGATTCGGTAATTGAGAAAAATGAATTACTAATAGTGGACTGAAAATGATGGAAAGGTACTCAGGCTCAACTTGGCAATGCTCATAGCGAGTTGGTTGGATGGCAGGCTGGCTGGTTGGTTGATTGGCTGGCTGGCTGGTTGGTTAGTTGGATGGACGGATAGATGGTTGGTTGGATGCTTGGTTTGCTGACTGGATGGTTGGTTGGCGGGCTGGCTGGCTGGTTGGTTGGCTGGTTGGTTGGTTGACTGGTTGGTTGGTTGGATGGTTGGTTGGCTGACTGGATGGTTGGTTGGCAGGCTGGCTGGTTGGCTGACTGGATGGTTGGTTGGCTGGTTGACAGGGTGGTTGGTAGTTTGGCTGGTTAATTGGCTGTTTGGCTGGCTGGCTGGCTGGCTGGCTGGCTGGATGGTTGGTCAGATGGTTGGATGGATGGATGGTCGGTCGGTCGGTCGGTCGATTGGTTGATTGGTCGGTCGGTCGGTCAGATGGATGGATGGATGGATGGATGGTTGGTTGGTTGGTTGGTTGGTTGGTTGGTTGGTTGGTTGGCTGATTGGTTGGTTGAAGACAATAATGTATGCTTTAATTCACGCAAGAATGGCAACAGTCATCATTTATGTTATATCACCTATAGGGTTAAAATGATTAGTCTATATTGCCACAGATTAAATATTTTGAACAGAAGTCATTTTTGATGTAGAACAGTCTTGTATGACACAGTATGATGTGACTGCAATAATGCAGTGAGCAATTAGTTGCTGTAATGTTAGGCTAAGGCTCAATTCCAATTCTACCCCTAGCCCTTCCACTTTCTCCTATCCCAACGTTTCAAAAGTTTATTTAAACTTTTAAGCGTAGGGGAATGAGCCATGTAGCCCTTCAACTAAAAAATATTCAGGACTACATTACAAATGAAGGGGTATGCGAAATTTCCCAGAATAAACCAGCTTCTGCAGCAACATGGCTGCCTAAGTGAGCAAGGAGACCCACAAATGTAAAATAAGAGTTTTTCTACAAACACGCATCTGTTTTATTACATTCATAATGCCATTCATGCTTTGCAGTTCTCAAATTTAAAAAAAAAAGGCTGATACATTTGCTAACGATAGTTCCTTATAGTAACTGCTTACACAATACAGTAGTTCTACATAATATTAATTCTGATAACCAATGACTTGCCAAAAGCCTGTCAGCAAAGTCTAGCAATGAATTTGCTATTAAAAAACATGTCTGGTATAACATTAATGTTGTTTTCTTTTGGCTACATCCATGAATTTGAGTAGTGCTAATACATTGTACAGTTTTGTGTTTTTTTGCAAACTGAACCACCAGTCATATGTTCTGTATGAAACAGGGAGGCCCAAGGAAATACAGAGGCTTGTATGATTTCAAGCCGAAAACAAACAACATTGTCTAAAGTTCATTTACAGCGCAAAACAACTTCCAGGGTAAGTAATCTGTTAAACGTTACAGAGCTTGGGCCTTCTGTAATGACTACTGCAGACAACATCTCATATGACCGATGAGCTAGTGACGACATATGTGGGTTTAGCAGTGGTGTCTCATTTCTTAGAAGAATATTTTTTATCACTACCCCTTCACACTTTCTTTCAAGTGCCAAGGGGAAGGCATAGGGGTGTATAATAAAATTGAGATTTGGCCTAATTAAGCTATTCAACATGCAGTCGAATATTATAGAATAAACAGTATGCCACTCGTACAGTATATGTCACTTGTATAGTTTTGAATGGGGAAAAGTGTAACAGTCAATATGGTGAATGGAGCCCCGCCTTCTAGTACAAAAGCCAATCATCAGTCACTAAAAGACTGACGATTCTACTGGAGAGGAGATGTACAGTAGCATAATGTTACTTCAGGTTATGTACTTATGAGAGTAAAATAAAGTGAAATTAAATTATTATATTGTATTGCAATATTATTATGAACTAACAATTTAAATAGCCATTATTAATTACTACATAATATTATTAATAATTAACTATCATACATAAACATGATTTCTGTCTGGGAACCTGTCTGACTGATTTCTATCAGCTGTGCATAGGTGACAAGGGCTCATGTTTCCACACTCTTTAAGGCATCATGAAGCTGTCTGTGCAGTCACTATGGTAACACTTTATTTGAAGGGTGTTCATAAGACCTATATCATCATGATATGACACATTATGAATCTCAATGATATTTTAAGCGTGCTTATGACAACTGTCATTAAACGTCATTCGCTCAGTTGTCGTTTTAAACGCAAATAAGACATTGTTTGAGATATCTTTGTTATGACAACATGACATAAATACATCACAACCTGTCTTTGTAATGACAACTTGACATTACCAAGATATTTAATCTCTTTCAAGACATACTATCTAAAGTCTACTATCTGACTTTCTTTTGGAGGACACTAAAAACTTTATGAAAAAAATCATTACACTGTAATAAAAATATCTGTTATCTTAATAACAATTTATATAGTTGAGGTGAAGAAAAATATTAACAATATTGTTACAGAATTATTAGACAGAGAATTGACACTTTTAAAGAAAAAATTTGACAATGACAAATTCAGTTTGTTTTACTGAAAAAGTAATCCGAAAAATGGCACTCATGTTTATGGCAGATTTATGACAATTGATGGTGTCTTTGTAATTTTAAGCTTGTTTGACAAAGACATTGACAGGTTATGATAATATGTCAAGTTTTCATGACAAAGATTTCTCAAACACTAGCCCCTTTCACACACACAGACCTTGTGAACGGGCCCTTTTTGAAAATACCGGTAAATACATTCAGGCAATTTTACAGAAAGAGAAGTAACATTACTGGTAATTTGCTGGAATGCTGCTCTGCGATCGCAGATAGAAAATTGCCAGAAAGAGCACGTTCACACTGCTGCATTGCCTGCTACACAACAGAAAACGTGCTAGATAAAATACAGTTTTTCATTCAGAATTGTAGCATTATAAAGTGCTATAAAGTTTCCTAACTGGCGAATGACATGATCTAGTGGGTTGTCTATTGTCATCTTAAATGTGTACGTTCGTGATTTCAGGTGTGGCTTTGGACAGCAGGGATTGTGTTTCAAAGAAATATTAGGCTAACAGATAGCATTCAGGCAGATCACCTACTGCACCTTTAATGACAGTTGTCATAAAATCTTCATTTTCATGATGTATGTCATGTCATGATTATAAAGGTTTCATGAAGGTCTTATGATCACCCCTTTCAAGTAAACTGCAGTCTAATCTAAATAACCAAGTGTTAAAAAAATTTTAAATAACCACACTCTTCATGCTCTCGCAAGCTAATGAAACAACAACAACAACAACAACAACAACAACAACAACAATCAATTACTGGTCAACCGCAACATATCAGAGCTTGTTTTTATCATTTTACCATCCAAAGAAAAGGCTCCAAAAAAAAACATCAAAGCTAATACTTAAATACTAGCTGGTCCATCAGGGGGTCAGCGCAGCACATTGTGTATGTGTATTTGTGTGTGTATGAGTGGGAAGTGGTGAGGCTAAGGGTATCAAGTTCATCACATTAGAGCAACATGATCCGCCATTACCGTCCGCTGGCCCACGCTTCGCAAAGCGCCCGACGTGCAACAAAATCACTCACCAAATGGAGGAAGACAAGCTGCGTGTTTTCACATGCACAATGTGTGAGTGATTTAAGCCACCTCCTGTCCAGACAAACCAGCCGCTGATGCAGAGAGGAGCGCATTTCATTTCTATTCTCATTAACTCCTGCACGCATTTATATCTAAACAGAGCTGTGAATGAGAATGAGAGAGGAAGAGGAAAAACGTTCGTCCAACAATTTGCAAAAGGAAAGAGGATAAGCTGGTGAAACAGAGGACAAGAGTGATGAACCCGGTGCAGAAATGGGTTACAGATTGTTGGGAATATGTCAAGCTTGTCATCATCATTATAAAGCCATCGCTCAGACGGTTCTGCTCGCATCATTAGCCTCATGATTCCAGGCCTTGCAACATATTTGATACATTTTATTAGCAATACCCCAAATTCCTTCAGAGCCCCCAAGAAACCCTTGTTTAAAGTCCGCTACATTAGCTGGGCGCTACATTACCAACTCAGCACTGCTGGTGGCCATGTTTAATCAAATCCTGTTCCTCCAAGAAAAATACGCCTGCGCTCATGATGACAATTGGAGTGCAGCAATGTCCATTAGCGCAGCATTTGGTAACGATAGAGAATGGTGATAATACAAGGGACTGCAAGGGAGGCTTTTCTGCCTGGTTTAGTCGTAAATGAAGCCTAACGGAGAGAAATGAAAACAAACAGAAGGAGAGGAGAGAAGGGAGGATATGACAGGGTGATTATTCCCCCACTCCATGCCCCTAAGTGGCTTTATTAGACCTCTGACCCCAGAAGGCGCCTCTGACGAAAGATCAGGCAGAGAGTGAGTGGACAGACGTTCATTCACTCACACATGTGCACATACAGTGGGCTCCACGTGTCAAAGACCACCAGTGAAAGTGGCTATTTTAATGCTATCAATCAATGACGCAAGCATGTTTTATTTCTATATAATATTTAATACTAAAATTATGAAAATAATTATGATAATAGTGTCAGGCAATGTTCTGCCCTGACATTAGTAACAAATGAGTAATATAAACTAAACTAAGTAGGATAATTTATGCCATAAAATATCGAAAAATAATAAGTAAAGTGGATAATAAATATATACACATTGTATAATACAAATAGTATTAGTCTTGATATTAATGAATTAATGTTAATAATTCCACTCTGAATCACATAATTCTATTCATTTCATTCAAATATCAATTGCATTAATAATATTGTGCAATATATGTTGGAATATACTTGCGATGATTTCACATTTAATATGCAACAAAAAACGTGAAAATTAATGGGTCACATGCACATATCTATTCAAAATTCATTTAATTTAATTCTTTGTTAACTTTAATTTTGTCAGTAAACAGTTAATAATTGTTTAACAAGAATCTACTTGGCTTTATTGTTAATTTGGCTTTTACATAATTATAGTCATGACTTTCTATGCTATTTTTTGGTTTTATATAATACTTTAAAAAAACTTATAGGAATAGTTCATTTAAAAATAAAAATAAAAACATACTCCATAATTTACTCACCCTCAAGCCATCGTCGGTGAGACTTTTTTCTGTAAGATGAACACAGTCAGAGTAGTTTGAAATGTTATTCTGGGTCATCAATGCTGTATAACGCTCGGATGGTGGCCTTTATTTTGAAGCTTCCAAAAGTGCATAAATCCATCTTTAGCTGTGTATCTTAATTTGCCACCAAGGGGTTAACACGTCTCATGAAGTGGATCGATTGCTTTTTATAACTAAACTATAAAAGATTTTCAATGATATACTCCAATGACTCACTTTCAGCAGTGGTTGAATACACATTATCAGACCCCCTGATTTTTCACAAACATTTTTGTAATTTTTTCGATAAAAATGACTGAAATTTGCAGACAATTTTGCAATTAAAATATAAACAGTTGAGGTCAGAATTATTAGACCCCCTTTGATTTTTTTTTTTTTTTTTTTTTTATATTTCTCAAATGATGTTTAACAGAGCAAGGAAATTTCACAGTATGTCTGATAATGTTTTTTTTTCTTCTGGAGAAAGTCTTATTTGTTTTATATCGGCTAGAATAAAAGCAGTTTTTAATTTTTTTAAAACTATTTTAAGGTCAAAGTAGTCTTCAGAACAAACCATTGTTATACAATAACTTGCCTAATTACCCTAACCTGCCTAGTTATACTAATTAACCTAGTTAAGCCTTTAAATGTCATTTTAAGCTGTATAGAAGTCTTGAAAAATATCTAGTCAAATATTATTTACTGTCATCATGGCAAAGATAAAATAAATCAGTTATTAGAGATGAGTTATTAAAACTATTATGTTTAGAAATGTGTTAAAAAAACTCTCCGTTAAACAGAAATTGGTGGAAAAAAATAAACAGGGGGGCTAATAATTCTGACTTCAACTGTATATAAATGTAAAAAATTATTATGGATTGCCATAAAACTGGTCAATGGCAGGGAAGCATTTTCTCTCGTTATGAAATAGTTTATCGATTTGACGCACACCATAATACCAGCCATACATGTAAAGCACAAATAATGTCGTTCGATTCAGTCACGTCCAGCGGCCGTCATTTGTGAACAAATCTTCATCTGTTTGTTACATTTCTCCATTTGTTAGATGTTTGCTCCAACTTTTTTTTGCAGTCTGAAGTACGTCAAACACACAAAACGCCCAATTTGTGCCACAGGATGTCTATATCTCATCTTTGCTATGACTTTACATGTAAATGTAAAAAATTTCTTTTTTTTCGAGACACTTAAATCCATCACGTGTTCTGCGTATGCAACGTCTATAAGCCATGTAAACCAATTAATTGGAAACTGAAACAAATATAATTTGATTAAAAGGTTTGAAATTTGATGTTTTATGAGAGTATTTAAATTTTTTCGATTATTTTGCGTTTAACTTAAGAATTTTGCAAGATCGCAAAAATTTGCAATCCTTTTGTTGATTTTGCGTTTGATTCAGCGATCGTAGAATTGCAAAAAACTAGGGGGTCTGCATTATGCATGACTGACATATACGACATATGATGTAAAAAAGCAATAATAGTGGAAGCTCCAGGAATAGATGTGTCTTGCGGGAACCACTTACCACACAGAATGTTTACCACAGAAGACAACAATGAACAAAAAAACTATTTGGCAATAACTTTATGTAGTATACAAGTGTATACTCCTCTTACATTATGTGTTATATCTCATATACATCAGTCGTGCATAATGTGCATTTGGAAGTCAGTGATCAGTGAATATAATTGAAATATTTACAATTTTTTGTTACAAAAACATACAGATCAGCTTTAGAAGACGTGTTAGCCCCTGGTGGCATATAGGTGAGTTTAAAGACGGATTTATAAAGTTCTGGAAGCTTCAAAATAATAGCCACTATCCAACACCATTATATAGCATGGAAGAGGCAAGATAAAATGTAAAACTACTCTGACTGTGTTTGTCTAACAGAATAAAGTCATACACAGAGATGATGGCTTGAGGGTGAGCAAATTATGGGATAATTTTCATTTATGGGTGAACTATTCCTTTAAGTAAAGCTAAAAAACTATGTGGTCTTAGATGTGTGCGTATACACACTGTTCCACAGTAAATCTAACGCCAAAGTATAACATCAGCTACAGAGGAAATGAAGAAAAGTGAGTAATAGGCAGTGAATGAATGTCTTGTTTCTAAATTATCGTTGCCATTCACCAATAAATCCTCCAGATTCCAAAGCGTTGGGATGCTGTGCCCACGGTTCATATTCAATTTTAAAAAACCTCTTTCACATGCACACGCTGATTTTGATTTAACTTGCAGCTGTCATGCAAACAAGCACATCCAAACCGCAGGGCATCGGAGCGCACATCTTCTGGAAGCAACAGGCACAAGTGTCAGATTGGAGTAGTCTAAACAGACTTGAGGAGCACAGCTGTGGGAAGAGCGTCAGTCGCTGCCAGAGAGAGTCTGAGCAGAGCACAAGCTGAATGTGCTTTTTAGCTCGACACACCGAGACACGCAGGGCCAGATGCTCCCACTTGAGGTAAACACTCACTAGCACTTAGGTCAGTTGTTAAGCAGATCCAGTGATGATCTGCAGCTCTGCAGTAATGTGATAGTTCAGTGGCATGCTCTGTTCTCACCTCAGGGCGATGCTGTAGGACTCAGGGTGGATGCAGGTTTGGTCCAGTGGGTTAAAGTCGTTCGAGATGTTAGCAGAGCCCTTGACTTTTCTCTTCTCAGCTGTTTGCTTTTGAGTAACCTCTGGGTCTTCATTCCCTCCAAAGTCGATACTGCATGAAGCACAAGTACAAAAATGTTAAGAGTTTAATATCAGTGACAATTTATATTAGGTGTTTTAATAAACACTACATGAAGAAATTAAAAAGATTCATTTTCATTAATTGTGTTTATGTTGTATTGAAAAATGCTGAGATGGAAAACGGGCTCATGCTTTATATTAAAAGAGACCTATTATGCAAAAATCACTTTCATAAGGGGTTTAAATACAGTTGTGTGGCAAAAGTGTGTAAAATAGCCAGTCTCTAATGGTACAAAGTAATTAATTAGATTTTTTAAGATCACAATTAACTCATAGTTAACTCCTTTCAACTAAAGATCACTTTTAATGTACTTCAACATAATTTATTAGAGGTAAAACTAGTTTTAAATGCAGATGAAACAAAACTACTGTTATTTTCAAATTCAAAACAGAGTAAGCAAAAGCTAGGTTCTATTACTACTACTCATGGTGCAGAGATTGAATTGGTCTCCCAGTACAAATATCTTGAAATTTTAATTGATCATACACTTTCTTTTAGTTCTCACATTCAGCAATTGGTGAAAAAATTAAAAGTGATTTCATGCTTCTGTTTTAGAATTAAGAACTGCCTTTCGTTTGATGCTGGTTGATGCAACATTTATGTCGATGTTGGACTACGGTGATGTTATCTATATGCATGCTATATCCAGTCTGCATTGGATACTGTTCACCATGGTGCATAAAGATAATTTTAAACTATTTTTATACCCCCTACTAATTTTAAATCCCTCACTCATCACGGTGAGTTGTATACTAGCGTAGGTTGGTCTGCTTTGTCCATTTGTAGGCTCAAGCATAGGCATATCTTTGTTTACAAAGCTATATTGGGTTTACTCCCATCACATCTCCAGAATTACAAAAAACCTGTCCTAAGCTATGGTCTTCCGTCATAAGATATTTATTTACTGCTTGTTCCTAAAGTGTGGACTGAGAAGGGAAAAAAAGGCTTTTAAATATGCATCACCTTTTGCATTGAATAATCTACAAACAAAGTTGCAGTTTAAAGAATTGATTTCACTAAATGCTTTAAAAAAAAAAAAAGAGTATAAAAGATTTAGAAACTGAAACACAGGCTTGTAGATGTTTTGAACAGTTTGTTTGTCAATGTGTGATCTATGTTAAGTGTTAAGAGCCATGTAACTTGTATACTGCCTAATCTTGGCTAGGACGCTCTTGTGGAAGAGATTTTGAATCAAAATGTATCTTTCCTGGTAAAATAAAGGTTATAATAATAATAAAATAATAATTAGCATAAACAGTCCTGAGTGAGAAGCAGCAGTCCGCCATTAGAGTTGTCCCCCACTGAAGATAATGTATAATGCATAATTATAAACATGGAGTTTTAGGATGCACAAATGAACACAGTAGTCTCCATAGTCGGCCTTCTTCCAAGATACTTCACTTTTCTCAGTGTTTTTAAATCTGCCGTTATGCTTATGCACAGGTATTAGCAACTCTTTTGAAAAGGGCACAAACTCATTAGAATTTAAATTGACAGTCACCTATATGGCACAATTTGTATCAAAGTCTAAAAGAGTCAGTTTCAAAGAGTTATAAAATTTTTTTTTTTTTTTAAAACACTTATAGGAACAGTTCACATAAAAATAAAAAATATCCATAATTGACTCATCCTCAAGCCATCCACACAGTAAGAGTAGTTTGAAATGTTATACTGGGTCATCAACGCTGTGTAATGCTGTTGGATGGTGGACTTCATTTTGAAGCCTTTAAAAAAATTAATCTTCAACAGAGTATCGTCAGGGAGCTAAAATGTCTCTTGAAAAGGATCAATGTGTTTCTGTAACTAAAATATAAAAACTTTTTAAAAATTATGTTCTCCAATGACCGACTTCAGAAGTGGCCGAACACACATTATGCGTGACTGACATATACAACGAATGACGTAAGACGCAATAATAGTAGATGCACAAATGAACAATGTAGTCTCCATAGACTGCCTTCTTCCAAGACACTTCTTTCACATTTTCAATGTTTTTGAATCCGCCGTTTAAATCGACAATCACCAAAATATACCAAATTGTATTAAGCCTAAAAATCAGTTTCAAAGAGTTATAAAACATACTTTGTGTGGTATTTCGAGCTGAAACTTCACATAGACACATAGGTACATCCGACACTGATTTTACATAATGTAAAAAGTGGAATAATAGGTTATCTTTAAGTGTTTTTAACTAGGTACAATGTAAATATTGTACTAATGTTGTATTGAAAAGCTCTTTGTTTTCTGCTGTTGAGGCAGGATAGAGGTAGGGTTTACACTTTATATTACATTAGGATGTCTACAGTCAACTGAGATTAAAAGAAAGCATTTATAACAAATCGTCTTAAAATTTAAAAAGAATATTGAAAAATAATTACCTAATAAATACTTTTCTAATGAATTGTTTTCACATTTTATTTGCGTTTTCATCAATCAGCCAGGAAAATTATTTAATACTCAGAAAATAATAATTAAATTTTTTCAATTAAAGAAACATTGTAATAGCATTTTTTCTATTAGATTTTAACACTAACATAATTTTACAGCATTTGCTTGTTTTTATTTTACTTTTTTTAATGATTTCCCAATGTATAAACCAATAGTAACAGATACAAATTTTCATTAATTGATTAAGTGACTGAAAAGACTGAATAAGTGGCTGACTGACAGATAATCAGAAGAAAAGTTGTCATAATTGGTAATCATAATACTCTATGCCTGTCATAGCATTTAAATGCAACACCAGCGTCACTATTGGCTGATACACTGGCATTCTAACAACAGCTTATGACATGAATGTTGATATAAAATAAAACCAAATGTTTTTAATTATGATAAAACCAAGTGGTGACGCGGTGGCGCAGGGGGTAGCACGTTCTCACAGCAAGAAGGTCGCTGGTTCGAGCCACAGCTGGGTCAGTAGGCATTTCTGTGTGGAGTTTGCATGTTTGCGTGGGTTTCCTCCGGGTGCTCCGGTTTCCCCCACAAGTCCAAAGACATGTGGTATAGGTGAATTGGGTAAGCTAAATTGTCCATAGTGTATGTGTGTGAATGAGTGTGTATGGATGTTTGCCAGTGATGGGTTGCGGCTGGAAGTTGGATAAGTTGGCGGTTCATTCCGCTGTGGCGACCCCGGATTAATAAAGGGACTAAGCCGAAAAGAAAATGAATGAATGATTAAAACCAAGTTTACAAATTGTATACACTGACTGGCTTTGTGTCAAAATATAATTATATAGATGAACACATCACATTCTCTCTTAATTGATATACATGTACTGTAGCTTGGTGCAAAATCATAACTGAAGTGTAATAAGCTGGCCGTATACCTGCGTACTGTCTCTGGGTTTATCCTGATGAAGCCGGCACACTGCTGGAAGCTCTTAGGACCGAGGCCTTTGACCAGTTTTAGCTGGTCTCTGTTAAAAAAAGGACCGTTCTTTTCCTTCCACTCCATAATACTGCGTGCTCGCCCTGCATTCAGACCTGCTATATGTCTAAAACAAAAAAACACAATCCCAGAAAATACTTAAATGAACATTCAAAACATACAGACTTTATTTTCAACACTGATTTTAAGTTTTATACAAACAGGCTACACTTTCTATGTTTTAAAATGGCATCATCAAATATACATTTTTGGCAATGACCCAAGGTCTTGAGGAGGTTTAAGTGTTTTCTTGTTTCCAATATGAAAGATATCCAGTCCAAATAACCTAAACATAACCTTACATCTTCCTGCTCGACTCCTTCAAGGCTCAATTACAGATTGTTTTTGGAATTAGTCATTGGTTTATATGTCAATACCCAGAATTAACCACGCATCCTGGATGAACAGACTTCACTTCAGAAGTCCACTCGAGACCATGGAAATTCATTTTCATACTTATGCAATCCCTAAATGTTCACAAACAACAAGGCAGATATTAGTAAAATATTGAGAACATTTTCCAGCAGAATTACCAAATGGCAGGCTTAAATCTCATAATCTTTTTGACCTTTTCATATAAAACAAAAAGGCATTCAGATGTTTTTTTTTTTTTGTATGGGAGATTTGAAGTGGCAGCTCCCCTAAAAGCAGCTATGTAAACACTATGTCGTCACTTATAAATAAGGCGGCGAATAATGCTGGAGCCACGAACACGTCGTCTGGAGCTCTGGTACTGAGAGCTCATTTAAAGTCAGGTAAACAGATGACCTGATCCCAGCCTACCTCACAAGCATTTAACCTTGCCTTTTAATGGGATCACACAGCTTTCCAGCTCTGAAAGGTGATGTATGTGTGTCTAAGTACACTACAGGCGCAAGGCTAGTTAAATATAGCAATCTGATCTTTGTAAAATGGGTGTATTTCAGTCTAATGCTTGCATATAATCATTCGTGTTCTGATTATTTATTATTACAGTTGATATATTGGGGCTTTAACGGCCTGTATGAATAATATATATTGAGAATATGAAAAGAAAAAGCACAGTTATAAAAGCTGAGGTCAGAAAGAAATAGCGAATTGGTGCAATTGTAGGAACAAATGCACATTCATTTTAATTTCACAATAGTGTACAAAAGTTTGGCCACCACTGATATATTTTCATAATGGCAAGCGATAGCTGTAGGCCTTACAACTCAGCAATTTCATTTGGATATATTTTATACCCAAGGGAAAAAGCAACATTTCACTTCTGACATAACAGTTATTTAAGCAACAGATGCAATGCAATTTAAGTCATAACAAAAACAGACAGGTGCAAAAATGTGGGCACCCCAACATAATAATAAAATAATCTTTTGTACGGCCACCTTTTGCTGAAATAACAGCCTGTAGACACTTCTTATAGTCAAGGATAAGTCCCTAAATTCTTGCTGAAGGCTTTTTGGCCATTTTTCCTTGCAAAATTTCTACATTTCAGTCAGATTTGATGGGTGCCGAGCATGAATGGCCCTTTTTAAATCAATTCATAGATTTTCGATGATGTTCAAGTCTGGGGACTGGGATTTACATTCTAGTACATTGTATCATGTCTAAGCATGAATTTCTTGGTAGATCCGGAACTGTGCATTGAGTTTTCTGCCAAAACATCAAACCTTGCCATAACTTCAGCCTCTTGACTTATTTCTGAACATTGTTCTTCAGAATCTGCTGATACTGGGTGGAATCAATGTGACGTTTAACTCTGACAAGGTTTTCAGTACCTGTGCTTGCCACACATCCGCACAGCATCATGAACCCTCCACCTTATCTTACAGTTCTTCTCCTGGAATTCTGTGTTCTTTTTCCGCCATACAAAGCGCCTACAGTTGTGGAATCCACAGTATATTTTGTCCGCAGTATATTTTTCCAAAATGATTCAAGCTTGTCCAGATGAGCCTTTGCATACCTCAAACAACTCTTCTCACTGGCAGAATCCAGAAAAGGCCTTTTCTGCATAACCTTCCACCGAGGTGTTCTGTGTGAAGAGTGCACTAGACTGTAGATCAATGTACAATGACATTATTAGCAGCAAGATGTTCCTGGAGCTCTTTAGAGTGTGTCTATGGTTTGTCTATTCTAACCGTTCTTCGCATTTGCCTTTCAGATATTTGTCTTGGTGTAGCACATCTTTCCTTCACAAGAACTGTTCCTGTGGCCTTCCATTTTCTTACTATATCTCTGACTGTGGAGAGAGAGACTTTAAACCTTTATGATAGCTTTTTGCATCGTTCTTCTAATTCATGTTGATAAATTATCCTAGTTTTTAGGTCATTAGGAAGTTCTTTTGAGGTTCCAATGTTGTTCATGTTCACAATAAGGAGAAGCACAACTAGCAGTCAGCTATCTTAAATATTCTTTTTCATGATTGGTTGCACCTGTGTTGGGATTGCTAAGGTTCACAGAGTCACTCAAATCAATTTTGTGTTGTAATCAATCAGCATTAAGTGACGACAGGTTTTGAAATCCATACAAAAGAGGGGGTGCCCAAACTTTTGCACAGCCCATTTTTCAGTTTCAATTTAATTTCACACATCTCAATACTGCTATCCTACATATTTCTGTCTGAAAAACATGACATTGTCTAGCTTTCACAAGAAACCGTACAGCATTTCACTGCAATCTTTACTTATAAATAAAGAGTACATTATTATGCAGCCACAGAGGGGTGTCCAAACTTTTGCA
Source organism: Danio aesculapii (assembly GCF_903798145.1). Taxonomy (NCBI): domain Eukaryota; kingdom Metazoa; phylum Chordata; class Actinopteri; order Cypriniformes; family Danionidae; genus Danio; species Danio aesculapii. The sequence continues at coordinate 31,465,654 of NC_079447.1, read as the reverse complement.
TTAGACTGTAGGTTGCAAACATCCCCCAAAAAGTCTAATTGCTTTTCATGACAATATGTTTTTTTTTAAACTCATAATTTATGTGAAGGAAGTTTATTTTTCAGTTGTATAAATTAAAGTGAACTTTTGAGACGAATACAGACACAATCCTAATTGCATTCTGGAAACATATTATTCCAAGTCACCGTTTTTCCATAGTGCAAACAATTTGCAATTACTCACGAAATCCTACAAGGTATTAGACGGAGCGAGTGGACATAACGAATGTGTACATTTCTCTGTTTCTGTTAGTTTATGTGACTAATATTCCAGGCTATATATCTCAATTTGTGTATATGTTAGGGAACGGCAATGTTTGTGTATGTAGCTCATAATGTTTGTGTGTAGTGGGGATGTGAAAAGATGTTACGGTGCGTGCGTCTGAATGTGTGTGTGTGCATGTAGGGTGTCAGACTAAACAGAGAGCTAAGCAATAGTGGGGAGGCGAGTGAGAAGTTGCCATGTTGTGACTCCTGCTGGAAAGTATTTGGTCTCTACCTCATCAGCGTCTCTGAACAGATGTTGATGTCCACTCCCACGAAGCTCACACACTCCTGTACCACCCCGTCCAGCGCTGCCCTCAGCAAACTCTGTGACACGTCGTGCTGGAAAGAGTGACCACAGTCTTAAAAAGTGTGTTTGTGCAAGAAACCAGAAGAAACGGCTCTGTTTCTGACCCCAGTTCTGAGAATAAAATCAGACACCTTGGAGATGTTTTTCTTTCTAGTATGTTAAATTGATTCAATCACAGCTTTGACATGAATTAAATGTTTGCTATATCACTAAGGTTACGTTGAAATGGTAAAAGCTCTACTCGGCATCTCATGAAATGTCAAGAAAGTCAACATCTATTAGATATCTGAGCAACAAATCGCGCTGTCTCAGTCACTTTACAAAAACAAGCCATTTAGCAAGGCCAATGTTGTGTCATTGGCAATCAAACGGTAACCCTAAATACTTTGCGGTGTTCATGCTGGTCTGAGGGGGAAAAAAAAGAGAGAGACGGCAGAATAAAAAGGCAGCCAGTGGATCACTTTGCCTCGAGAGACACAGAGAGAAGGTCTGAGGCTGTTTTCATTGGAAAGCATCTGTGACACTTCAAAGTCCTCTCACAGGGGTTTTCCATTAAGTGAAGGGAATTGATAAAGTTAATCCAGCCGAACTTTTCACACTTTGGAGGCGGTTTTCGAAAATGGAGATGGAATTCAAAGCAAAGAAAACCACAAGGCCAAATCCAAAACTGACCGAAATTAGGAGCAAGCAGGGAATTCTGACAAGCCTTTGTCTGTCTTGCAGTGGGACCAGTGTCCATATGGAAAAAGTTAAACCAGTGCTCGAGACCTGGTAAGATGAATGTGCAATACTTCATTTGGGAGAACTCATTACCATGAACACTTTCCTCACTTAGCACAAGATTTATAGTGATATCCACCATGGTGGCTTGGAGGACGGGGGCGGTGTTTTACTTAAAAAACCTTTACTCAAATTAAAAGCTATAAACGGAAGTAGTGGCAGATCTCATGTTTGATATTGCGATTTTTCAGTTTTGAAACTAAAGCCAGATTCAGAGTGTTTAATACCAGATTAGTTTGGTATCTGTTTAACGTAGGGCTGGGCGATAAAATCGGTATAAATTTTTATTGACCGAACACCATTGTCAATATCGATAAAAAAAGATTTGGTATGAAGCGCTATAGCTTTATTAAATGTGGCTGCTGAGCACACACTTGCACAACGCGCATATTGGAGCGATGTGCACATGTTGTGCAAGCGGCACACACGTGAACCGCGCACATTCTAGTTGAAAACAACTCAACTTTTCTGAATGCCGCGAGCACACCGCGATTCATGCAAGTAGAACTAACGAATATGCTTCACTTTGTATGGACTATACACATTTCAGTTAAAACGGCAAACTAATTACCTCAGACAAACACAGCACATCCAAACAGTGCAGTGGTTTTTACTTTTCTCCATAAACTTGCATCAGAGTGACAGCAATTGTTTCTCGGTTTGTCATCCTCTGAGAAAACGCTTGATGGTCGCCTAGTTATGAGAGACACCAGGGGTACGCGCTTGTCACTTCAGTTCAGAATAACATAGGGGTTGCACAGAATAATCAACTATTCGACTATATACTTTGCCCTGGCACTTTTTGATTGACGTCAACTGCGCAGATCACGTGTTTTTTGAACTACAATGCAGCATCACACACTAAGGTGGTTCTCTGAATGAAACTGTCCTCAGATTATTTAAAGTCATATTCAATGTGTTATTTTTCTTATGTCAGAGGCAAAGGTTCACATGAACTTTAAATCGTAAAACAGATGCCAGTAAGGTATCTTCAAATACCCTAGAGCAATAGAAAGCCAATCACGTTTACACAATGATGGAAAAGTAATGTGATTGGCTGTTGCCCTCTGCGAAGCGTAGATGCGGACATATTTTGTGAATGAACCGTGAAGTGTGCAGAAACCCAGAAGTGCGCAGCCGCAGAGGTGTGACAAACTTTATAGAGTGTGTAAACTTAATCACAGGTGAACGCGGTGAAGATGTGCAGCAAGGAGACGTGTGATAACCAAGATGAGCCAGTAACCGTGAAAAATACCCAACTTGAGCAGGATTTTGAGCATCATACTGGTAAAATATGCATACGAGCAAGTCTCTGACAGTGTAATAAGGCTTAACGTTATAGCCTAGCATTTGTCTTTTGTGCGGTATATGTTATGAAATAACTTCATATGAATCTGTGTGCTGATGATGTAGGCATTACATCTGTACTAAAATATGTGTTATTGTTACATTCATACTAGAACGTGTAGTGTTCAATGTGTTGACTGCATTTATTTAGCAGTAAAATTAGCCCGGGTGCTAATGTTGCATTATTAATTAAATAAAAGTGCTAACAGTGCATTTGTTTTGCACTAAAATTAGTAATTGGTAATGTTGCATTGTTTTTGCAACATGTTATGAGCTGTCCAACAGCATGAGTGTATACTTTCTGCAAATAAATCGCAAATTGTGGAATGTTGTAAAACATTTGCTTCTTTTGTTTTATTGATGATGTCACCAGTGACTAGTCGACATTGACTTGACTTTGATAACATAAAAGTCGACTTCCAAAAATCTAAAGTCGTTCAACCCCAAGAATAACAACACATGGGAAAATGAGTGCCATATAGCAGCAGTGAGGTGATTGTAAATAAAAAAGGATGTAAGGATGTTGCCAGAGTGGCTTTTTGGTTTCTTTTCTTACATCACAGCTACTAGCTCCACATCTGACAAATTCTTTAGCATAAGGGGTAATATAGTCATTCAACTTCACAATTTTTAATGTTCAGTATGTATTTAAATAACGATGGTTAGTTTCTTTACTTGAAAGCTCCGATTTGATTCTCATAGTTTGCTTTGTTTACAGAGTTTGAGGTTTACTGTATCATTATTATTGACACATTACAGATGCTGATGTACCTTTACCATTGCACACACTTTCTAACATTTTATTTATTTATTTATTTATCAAGTTTAAGAGTCCCTTTAACACTTATGTTTATATTATTATAAAGAAATTAGATATTTTGTTTCAATGTTTTTGTTTTTGACTATTAAAACAATTTGCCTTAGTAATGTTTGTAAAATAAAATAAAGTGGTTCACAAAAATCCTAATATTCCTAAATATTTTGCTAAAAAATATTCAATAATTATCGATATCGAATGATATGAAACAGTATATCGCGATAATTTTTTTCTTTTTTGCAATATCGCCCAGCACTAGTTTGACGTATAATGTAATGGTAATTAGTAAATAACAATGGTCACTGGGATACAAGAATTTATCATTTTATTACATATTTTGTGTCTTATTACACGCCTCTCTGGAATAAATGATTCTGATTGGTCAATCCTAACATTATAAGGTGTTTTACTGTATGTATGAGATAAAGCACATCCAGGCAGTTGTTTTTGCAGAATAAAGCCTAACTGGCTCATCAGCAGTATCTATTGTATAATTATGGGCTTTAATCTGTGAAAACACTCATCTGAGTGTATGTTATCCCACTTATTACATTACTTCTAATGATTATTTCTAATGGCCTGGTCGGTTGCCACAATAATATAGCAATATTAATACAATAACATAGCAACATATATAATAAATATACTTTAAACAACGTTAAACTTGTAATAAAAAAAAAAAATATATATATATATATATATATATATATATATATATATATATATATATATATATTTGTCTTTTTTTATTACAAGTTTAACATTGTTTAAAGTATATTTATTATATATGTTGCTATGTTATTATCATGAGGAATTGTGTAATTGTTTTTAGTTTTATCCCTGGTTAGGGAATTTAATTTGGAGAAATTGCTGTAAAAATGTCAAACAGCTATTGTAAACTGTGTCTCATAAAAAATCTTAAATTTTAAAAGTTGGTTTTCTTGAGATGGATTGTTGGTGATTGGATGGATGTCGGGCCGATTGGGTAGCTTTACTTGAACAGGAAAATTAAGACTTAAAATTTTTTTAAAAAATTTAAATTTAAAGATTTAAGAGTTTTTAAGACCCTGCAGGGACCCTGCTTTGCATTGGGCTGCTGATAATCTCTGCACAAGCAACCGGCTTGATGTACATTATACCTTACATCTGATATCTGATGCCACTTCTGGGATGTTCCACAACATCCCGATTGGAAGAATAACAATCCTAACACTCGATTTTTAGTCCAATTTTCTTTGTCCTATTTGGTGTCAAGGAAGTTTATTCTCTTCAGCTTGCTGAAAGGAAATGGTGCTTAATTCATTCATGTTTTGTGTAATATGACAAATATGCCCATAAGTTAATTACCCAACTTTGGATGGAAACACAGCTGTAGCTTTTGTTCTTGTTGCTGGAACTGAATCACTAGCAAGCAATGATTGATCGGGAAGCAATGTGTAGCCTGACAAATCTGGTCAAATCAACATAATCTGACACAGTGCTATTGCAACAGAAAAACAATATCATGTAGTCTGAAGCCAGCAGCAAAGCTTGGAGAAGTGACCAAAAAAGATGAAAAGGAAAAAAATATTTTAAAAAACTAAACAAAAACTATGAATAAATCATTCACAATAAGATCAATAACCAGCTTTTAAAATAGACCATTTACATTTCGCACTGCCTTACAAGTTAATGTTTCAGGTCAATACATATACAACAAAATAATGTAAACATTATACTGTACATGTGTGCTTCTTCAAACAATTTCTGTCCACGGAAATCACAGAAATACAGTAAAAATAATTCACAAAAAGCACATAAAGATTCAAAGCTCTTTTGATGAGTTGTTGAGCATGAGGCATTTTACATCACCTGCCTATTTTATGGTTAAACATAGAGAGATCCCAAGTCTGAATCCTCTAATTTCCTTTTTAATTAGGGGAAAAACCCAATATTACACAAGCAGCACTGACGGTTCATGGTGATTTGGGAGTGTGTCACATGTAAGCTTGTTCTGTGTACTTTTCTGTGTAAATTTACAGTGCAAGTAAGATCAAGTGGCCTCAAGTTCTCTTTGCGTGTGCTAGTGTGTTACCGTGTTTGTGTGAATACAAATACAGTATATTAAACAGACGGAGAAGCCCACAGGCCTCATACAACTAACTCAATATACACATTCAACCTCACTTGTGCACACACTAGCACAAGAACGGGCCGAAATAATAAACAAAGATACAGACAATATATTTCCCTCATATTTGGACACAGTGGTTTACTTTCTGGGAGTGTTAATGTTTGACATTTCTCAACCAATTCAGAGAAGTGCTGGGATGGTGTGGATTTGGATACTTTATCATATTAACTTTTGTTTGAATAATTGAGAATCAACTTTAGATGGTTTAGAAAAACAAACTAGTGCAGATCACATTTTACAGGCAAACACATGCTTTCTGAAGGACATTTGTCTGTTTGGTACTCATATTTACGTTCATAAATAGCGTACATCCACTTATCCTTCCACTCATCCATCCTTCCACTGTCAATGTTTAAAATTACACACAGATTGACGCAATGTGCCAGTTGAGGAACTGTTATCCAATCTAATAAAATGCAGTACATTTGGACTGCGAAAATGTGGCCAACCAAACAAGAGAATGTCAAAGTGTCCCGAGAAGCAGATGTTCTTTCAAGAAAAAAGCACCTCAAAACAAATGTTGTTGCCTAGAGAAATCTGATCTTGTAAACTCATTAGCAGATCTGGCTGTTTGTCCACAAAACACATGTCCGTTGAGAGCACTCCACAAAAAGATGTGACGAGTGATTTTTGACCCTTTCATGGCTGAATCAATTTTAGATAGATCCTAAAAGAAAAGAAAATCGGTAAAAAATAATCATACTAATAAAAGGTGAAAAAATAGGTCAAATAAAAGACATTATAAATTCTGTATAAACTTAGAAAGTATATAAATATAGACTATAAGACAGATAGGTGGATACCTGTAGAAGATTTGATGTGTATCAAAAAAAATTCAAGACAATAATGAATGTTGTTGAATGGTTTTAGGACAAGACGCGTTTGGCGTGATTTGTTACTATTTTCAGACCAGCACAACCATAATTTTCCCATTTTGTGCCATGTTGTTTAAATAGTAAATCCATTTGCACCACTTTGTGGACTCATGGGTGTTCCGGTCTAGAAAAGAGGTGTGTTAAACCACATTGTTGGCGTGTTGCTATTTTGACGAACTAAACTGTGCAAACCAAAGTCAAGCGCAGAGCACATTAGTTGTGCGCCTTAAATGCTTACACATTGCTTAATACACACAGGATGTACAGCAATACGCAAATATATTTACAAATGAAAAAGAATTAAAGCATTAAAATTTTACAAAATTAATTATTATCTACATAAATATAAAACCACTGTCTCCATGCTTCTTTATCTCGGAGGGCTTTTTTCAGTTTTTTCAGGACAATTTGCATTTGTATAATGTTATTATTATTAGCAGTGTTATTTATTATATGCATATTTAATAAAAATAAAAACAAGTTTAGATTTGTCCACCTGTCGGATTTTGGAGACGTCTGCATCACCATATGGGGCATAAGAATAGGACGTGTGTTTGGATATCACTCAGTTTTTTGACCACACTTTATTATTATTTTTCATTTATTCATTTGATGGAAATTAGAACTCTTTACACTTAACATACTAAATTAAATATAAAGGCTGCTGGATGTCTTCAGTGGAGTGTGTACAACACTGTTTTCTTATCCATGAAAGTAAAGAAGTAAAGAGAAAGTAAAGAGGCCTAATGGAGGATCCTCATTCTTTATTCTTTAAACGTTTTCCATTCATTTTTTCCACTTACAAAGTCCGCCATGTAACAAATGCACCATGGCGTGACGGAAATGACTCTTAAAGGGAATAGGAGATGAGACTCTGATTGGTTTAATGCCTATTATGCTCAAAACACACCCATAACTCATTAAGAAAATAAGCAAAATTCTGTTAGACCATGCGCTGCGGAGAAAACCGTATTTTCCCATCCTCAAAATAGCAAAAGTGGATTTGGACCCGCCCTTAATGTTTTTGCACCATGCACTTTAGACTCTGTGCCTAGATCCTTAAAATAGAGCCCCATATCTCAAAAAAATATATCATACAAAAATAAGAATGCTTATCGTACTACAGGAATAAGAATGACTACATTTCACACAGGAAATACAGCGAAACCTGTGCATTAGAATAACAATTTTATTTACTGCAATGACATAATGTTGACCTAATAAATAAATGATGATTTTTTTTTAGCTGCGTAAGGCAATTCATTTCGAATGAAGATAAAAAGGTTTTAAATGAAGATAAGAGTTTAATCAAAGGTTTACGAGAACTGAAAGGCTGCTTCGAGTTTTTTTTGTGAATTTCCGGCTAAAAACTGGACAAAGATGGATTGGATAACTTGTTGGCGAAAATTAATCGCACTGGATCAGTATGTTGTGTGGCGGAGAGTAGTCGTCCACACACTGCCCTTACTGTTAAAAATATCACCACTGTCGAAGACTTAGTACGATGGGTGTGTGTTTTATCTTCTTGGATCAGTACCGTCCGACACATTGCACGGGAGTCTGGCAATTAATGACTCCGATATGTAAACGTTGCTTTATTTCCATGTGTGTTAATTTAGTTTGCAAGTAATAAAATTGAAGCATTCTGTCAGTATTTGGGTTATTTATAAACTATACAATCATACAATCAAACTCTTACAATCAAGAGCATTTAATCAAAACTTTAACGTAACATAAATGATAATAACCAATATATAATCAATACATGAATATAAACAGCAAAAGTAGAACATAAAAAGTTAATAAACTTATTGCATTTACAAAACAATAACATCAAAAAGTATGTAGGTACAGTATGACTCAAAGGGTCTGTGTGCAATTTATCAAGGTTTTAACATTCAATCTTTTGAGGACTGACAGAATGATTAATTAATATCAAATTAGATGCAATTGAACAAAGCTAAACAGACACAGATTAGACCAGCACAATCGTAAGGATGAGTGAGATGCTGAGTGACTGCTAAGTGGTGGAGTGAGTGAGCCATGCAGGTTAAAGCAAAGAGAAGAATGTGTTTTCACCCGACAAGATCTGCACGACTGCTACTAGAACAAGAACAACTGTCAGATAACAAAATACAACAGAGTACTCAGCAGAAAAAATCATTCACCAAGAGAATCACACCGTGCGATATCCTTAAGTTCACATCGCACCATTGCGATATTTTGTTTTTCTGTGATATCAATACAATTTCCCCATATGACTTGAATAGATCTATTTGAAAAGAAATCATTCATTCAGACCAGCGATGCCCAAAATAGGGCCAAAGTTGGCCCATGGTAATCTTTCATTTGGCCCGTCATGCCATCTGAGAAGAGAGGACAAATGACAGGGATAGTTTAGAGATTGTCATTTTAAATCTTAACCTTTTGTTTGTTTGTTTTGTTCTTAAAAGCTAACTGAAATTAAATGTTTCAATTAAATGGTGTAAGTTAATCAGATTTAGTTTAAATGTACATACTGTCACCACGGATAGAGGACAAATCAAGGCAAAGGCAGAGTCTGCTTGACTTATCATTTTAAATGTTATTGCATTAGTTAATACATTTTAAAGTAACATTTTCTAATAAATTAAGAAATTACCCATGGCAACTTTAATGTAATATAGTTTGGTTTATTTATCTTCGGCCCATGATTCTCAATGATATTTGGTTTCCGGCCCTGTCAACAAAAAAGTTTGGGCACCCCTGATTTAGACTGATTGGGGTGATTTTGTAAGAGTGTGAATCATGCATAAAAAATAATAAACAAATTGCAAGCAAAAATAATTACTTAATGTATAATAATTAAAAATAGAGCAACAAAAAAAGTGAAATAAACAGAGAGCCAAACAGTATACAGGTGTAGAAATTGAATAATTCAATGTAAAATATAAAGTAATACTGTATAGTCTTCACTGTATTAAAATCAGTGAAATTATTCTTCATTAAATGAGTGCTTTGAACTTTCTTGAAATGTCTTTAAAATACATGCAATTGATAAAGTTTCACTCTTTTATGGTTATACTTTGCAATGACTCCACAAATACCATGTATTCTCAACTGTTGTGCTGATCAACTATAATCCTAACTCAACATTGCATACCCTGTGATGTGACTATTGTGGACACAAATGATGCTAAAACGATATATTGCGCAGCCCTAGTAGCAACACTGATATCTCATCACTAAACGTGTGAGTGTGAAAAAACCCCCGAATTATCTCTCCTGAGGTTTTGCAATACTGCCTCTAGTGGTTACTGCAAATCATTGCAACTGGCTTTCAGTCAAAAAAAGACTGAGTATTATTTTAGTATCACCTCCTAAATCTAGCCAGTGATCCATAAGTGTTGGAAAAACAACTGTAATATAATACAGCCAAAACATTTATTGCACAAAAACAGCCTTCATGTGGCAGAACACTATAGGTTGTAAAATTCCCTCAAAATCTCTCACACTTTTCCTTTGTAACCTTAGAGAGGTGAGAAATGTATGCAGACTGCCGGAACACCTGTGTCGAAATGAAATGTGAAATCTAAACAGTAAACATCAGAGCCTGAAGTCAGAAGCTGAGATAATCAACGGCATCCCAATCATGCAGACTAATGATTCTTGATTACAATAAAAAATAAACTTAATCTGATATCATGCTTGTAAACAGTCACTCATCAGGTATGCCAACACATCACCGTCGTAAACAAACAGATTGTGATGCTGCCACCACTGACATCTCGCTGATAATCAATAAATCAGTGCATGCTCGAGGTACTTCTCACAATGAAAAACAAACAATTCCTTATTTTTGACGTTCGAAAACCTGCATAATAGCCGGATGCAACCTGAGAAGTGTGTGGACAGGTTCCCATGTAGCTGCTCCCAAACCCTAAGGTTAGCTTTTGAGTACTTGGCAGCCGGTCAGCTGTATAAAGCGCCTTGAGCACGGATGGAGTGAAAATTCTCACAGTCATTGAGCAGACTGATAGAGGAAGACACCCAAAAAGTGTCGCCTCCGGGCGTTTCGGAGCTCTGCGGATGGAATGCACACTCATTACAAAGACATCAATCATTACAACCAACCTGCTCCCCCAAGATCTATTTTTAAAGGCTGTTCCAGGAAGATATGTGCTGGGGTACACTAATTTTCAAAGTGGGACGCCAACCACTGTGATATTAGTGCTCACATGTTGGGATAAAAAGCCAAATGAATGGGATAGGATGGAATAAGAGAATGTCATTGATGCGTATCAACAGATGGACCGTCTGGTACTGCAGAGTCAGGAGAAAGAGAATTTAAGGGTTCTTCCCAATATAAAAAACTGATAACAATTTACTTGTCATTCCAAAACCAACATGCTAAAAGAAAATATTTGGAAAAATGTCTCACAATGGTTATGGACATTCATTTGTATTATTTTCTATTAAAAAATTAGAAATATATTAGATTTTGTTTACCACATCTTTGTAAAATTACAGTAGATCACTCCAATTACTCCAAAAAAAAAAAAGAAAGATAGGAATTCCTTCATCTTCAAAAACAAATAAAGATATTTATTAAAAGGTTTATCTCTCCATTCAATCTTCCCCCAAACCTTAAATGCTTTTAATGTATGTAAAAGGATCAAAACATAAATGTTCATGAATCAAGTTGTTAATAACCTACTTCTGTTCGAAGACACAATGCTTCGTATGACGAACAATCTAAGGCTCAGATTTACTGAACAGAGCAAATAAGTAAAAAATTCTGTAGTTCAGTTCAGTTGACAATGTCCAAATTAAAGAATTCAGCTCAAATCAGGTCCCAAACAAGCAGAGCTGTTGATAATAATGTGCATGCAGTCTATTAATAACTCAATAATATTTTTGGGGGCTCAAATAATAGCCTAAACCCATTACATATTGACTAACAATGTGTTTATTGCTTCACTTAATCCCTTAAGTCACTTAATGCCTCCTCGTTTGTAAGTTGTTTCGGTCAAAATCGTCTGCTAAATGAATCAATTTCATAGTTTTGTGATTAAAATCATGTTGTGTGATTAATTTAACACTCTGTCTACTCCTACAATGCTCAGCATAAATAAGTACACCCCTCACAAATGTATCTTTTAAATACATATTTTTAATAGGAAGCTATACAATATTATATTTGTGCATATACATTAGATTAGTCAGTACTGAAGATAAATCTGGAGCTTATCAAACAAAATAACTAGTACACCCAAATGTATATGTTATAGAAAAATAATAAATACAAATTTAAAAAAAGAGGAAAAATCAAGAGAAGCAAAAAAAAAAAAAAACTGAAAAATTGTGTAGGTTGTAATTTGTTTGCAATATTTTGCTTGAATTTAATTGTAACATCTTTCAATTTCTATATATGTTTGGTGACTAAAATATTATTTTGATAAATATATCAGTTCAATAAATCGGTTTAGTTTTAATGCACCAAAATACATTGCCTATATTCACTGAGAAATAGATAAAAATATTCATTTTCAAAATGGGGTGTACTCAATTATGCTGAGCACCGTATAAGAATTTTGTATCTGAAAGAGAAATGCTCCTCTAAACGCAACCTACAGTGCAAGTTAAGCTGCTTCACTGTCATTCATAAATCATCTCCCTTAGCCTCATGGGATAGTAAAATCCCCATTATATGCATACCTAAGATATTAGCAAAAGTAGACAACCAGGTACTTTTTGCTAATGGTTATGAATATTTTGACTCTCGTTGGGTCAAACACTCAAAAAATGATGTTTGCTGTTTGTTCAAACTACTTAATTAAAATAAGCTGAAACAACACAGTTCTTAAATTTTTTTTTGGAGACAACTTCATAGTTTTTTGTTAAATCCACTTAAAATTGTGAATACTGTTGTTCACCTTCAATAAAATATAGTAGCAAGCATATTTAGATACAGCGAGCATCAATGGCTTTTAGTCCATAAACGTAAACCTATGTTCATCAAAAGTGTCTGGTTAATAAGATTTGTTTGTGCCGAGTAGATGTAAGAACATTACGCAGGTTTCAAACATAAATTTGTGTGTTAACTAACCCTTCAAAACTACAAAGTAAATATAAAATAAAACTATTTTGGTCATGTAAAAAACAATCAAGACTCTCTAATCTTTCCAGCAGTAGCAGTTGAAAATGGCTTCAGCTTTCACACACATCATATCTCTAATCTCCTGTCAATCTTACAGGACATATTTATGACTGCATAACCATACCAGATTAGCAAGCGTAAAGCTGAGATCATAAGCCGCATTGAATACAACAAACATAAAAAGACATTTTTGGAAACGTCTCAGTGTTTTCTGTTGAAACAGTGGAGCATAACTGTTTGGTAACTAACATCAATTGTGTTGTTGTGCAAAATATAGTCATAAATGTTTGCATTTTTTCACTTTTTTTTTTTTTTTTTAAACACAAACAATACATTGTTAGGCTTTAAAAACACATCAACCCTGCAGACAAATTGAACAAAGCTGAACAAGAATGTAAATACATGGCGAAATTGTTGCGGTCGTGTGTGAAATATCAGCCTAGACACTTCAGAAATCTTTCCAGTAGTGGCTGTTTTGAAAAGCTTCAGTTTTCGGGCACATCATCTCTCCAATCTCCCGTCAATCCTTCTGGATATATCTAAGACGGCATAACCATTTCAATTAGTGAGTGTAAAAGTGAGACGCGCTGAGCAGCGTACGTTAAAAATCAAATCAACATCTCCAGCAGGGCCCCGAGAAAGGCCGTGCTTGCCTAAAACCCATATTAAGCTTTCCATCTGTCTTCAAACGCACACAAACCGCACTCTCTGGTCCTCGTTCACAGTAGGAAGAGCGGCTGAGAGCTGAGCTCTGACATGGCTTAGCGGTGTGGTAACCCTGAAGACAAAACAACCAAAACTCAATTAAAGCGTTGGGGAATAGGTGAAGAAATGTGGTAAGAGTCCGCATAGCTTTTAAACCTTGAACAGACACGTATCCCAGACCCTGACATGCCAGGTCTAAAGCGGTGCTAACACAAATACACATTTACAATGCCTCGTAGAGCCACGGTCCACACACACATACCCACAAAAACACAAAGGCTCACACAAACTACCCGATTGAATTCAGGTGCGAGGTCCTGTTTGGCTTGGACAGGCCCCAGCACCAGAACAAAGTGTGTCTGTCCACACTCAACCCAGTTAACAGGTTAGCTTTTTTTTTTTTTTTTTACGGAAAACTGCCACTCTGAGATGTCAATCAGTTCTTCTCTTCTTTCTCCCCGCCCTTGTGACCCAACGCAGATCTAACCAGCTGCAGGCTCTGAAAACACACTTCCCAGAGAGAGCTGAACACACAAAGATGTTTGACTGGGGAGATTCCTTTACATACCTCCCAAACCTCTGCCTCCTGCGTAACTGGAGACTTACGGGTTTTTTTTCTTCAGTAAAACACAAAAGCTCAAACCCGGCATCTGAAAACAGCTGAAGACATCCTGACAGCGGAGTAAGAAATGACAAGTGACTGACAGAGCTGTAGTTCTGTTAAATCATGCATAAAACAGGCTACACTTTCTCTCTGAAGATATTTGTGTAAATCGTAATCCTGTCTTAATTGCAAGGTCTTGAAAAGGTCATTTATAAAACAAGCTAAATATTTCAGGTTCTAAGTAGGAATTGTTTTCCCACAGAATTTGAATAATTCTGATCTTTTATTCTTTATTATTTGGGTGATTTGGCCTAAAATCAAAAACATTTTGACTTGATTACGATTAATGAATTTTTTATTTTTTATTTTATCATCATAGTTTATGGACAGGTTTTGTACAGTAAATATGCTCATATATTACAAGTGTGAGATTACTGAATGAAGGGTGCATTACTTGATTTTAAAATAATTGAAGGAAACACACACTATCTACTATCTACGATTATTTATTGCACATCAACTGAAATGAAAACACACATTGCCTAAAACCAACAGTCATCTTTTTCTTATAAAAAAGAGAAAATAAATAACTTTTGTAAAGTAAATTATTTTCAACGTTTTTCATATTAAAAAATAGAAAATAAGCAGTATCTCCTCAAAATATAATAACTCTTGTATATCCTGTAAATAATATTTAGGCATGTCTTGCATCTTCTACAAAGATGCATTTGAACGAAAATAATAATTTGAATGTAATGGAAAATATGCAGTCTCTAGGCTTCTCTGGCAAAGCTTCCAATCATCGTCAACGTAGTGTAAAGTACAGCTCAAAAATGGGTCCATCGTCCAACTTTAAGTATTAACATAAAGGCTTAACAGGGGTGCGTTTCTGAAAACCATGATTAGCCAACTAAAGTCGCAAGTTGCATTGTTACAAACATAGTTCATTGATTTGGCGTTTTCCAAATCTATCGATCCAACGAACATTCGCAAACTGTGTCGCAAACTTGTACGCTTGCAACTACACCTGTAGAGTTGTAGTTAGAAGCATAGTTACTGGCTGTGTTATCCCACCTATGCCCTATTCATTTTTGAACGTTCCAACATTTAAACTTGGAACGATTTAAGAAAAAAGTAATCTCTCTTAGGTGTAATTTAGCTTCAAAATATTTTTACAGTTCAGTTTTAGCGATCTTCATATTGACAATTGCGTTCTTTTCTTAATGCCCTTTGAAAATATTTATGCCATTTTGAACGCAGCCATGGCTTAGATGACCTATTATTTAAAAGCGGAATTTACGTTACGTATGCAAAGCTTGTGAAAACAAAAATATATACGTTAATGCTTTTAATTTATAGTAGGTAATTTCTTAAGAAATGTATCTGTACTGTATATGACATTTCTGAAGTGGTTTGAATGTGTAAAATTGTAAAAGTAGACATTAAAAAAATAAATAAATAAACAATATCCTACATAATAATAATAATTATTATTATTATGAAGTAAGTTTTTTTCTTTTCTTAATAAATAGCCTACTGCAAATTACAACCATTAGCCTAACGATTTATATGGTTTATATATGAGATTATAATACGTGTTACTTAGTGGTTTTAAGTTTTAGAAACGAATATGTAATGTTCTCAATAATATAAAGGAAACATTGGTGACCTATTTGTGACGTAAACATATATTTCAATTAGAAAGGAAAACGAGTGAATGTTTTTACCAAAACTAATGTTGGGTTTTTTTTAATGTGTGCACGTGTAAATCAATATAAATTGCAAAAAATATATGTTTTTTTTTCTCTAAAGAAGTAGTTACTCCACCCCGTTTAGACTGTCATTATGGGCATTTTACATTATACCTGATGTGGTTCAAACGATGGATCTGCGACAACGTAGCTACGGTTTTGGGAAACACTCCTCACTACATTGTTCTTTTCCCAAATGATGCATTGGTGGTCCAGACGCGAGTTATATCGTAGTTTGGGAAACGCACCACAGAGCGGGATCACACGGTAGGAAAAGTAATTGGAAAAAATAAAATAAAAATAAATTAAAAAAATCTACCTGGAAAACTCAACCTGGAAAACTCAACTCACTGTTCAAGCTCTTGTCCTCTCCAAACTGGACTATTGCAACTCTCTGCTAGCCGGGCTACCAGCTAGTTCTATCAAACCTCTTCAGCTGCTTCAGAACGCAGCAGCACGAGTGGTCTTTGATGAACCCAAAAGAGCACATGTCACTCCGCTACTCACCCGTTTGCACTGGCTGCCAGTTGCTGCCCGCATCAAATTCAAAGCTCTGATGTTTGCTTACAAAGTGACCTCTAGCTGTGCTCCTTCGTATCTGCTCTCACTTCTGCAGATATATGTGCCCTCCAGAAACTTGCGTTCTGTGAATGAACGTCGCCTCGTTGTTCCATCCCAAAGAGGGAAGAAATCACTTTCCCGAACTCTCACATTCAATCTGCCCAGTTGGTGGAATGAACTCCCTAACTACATCAGAACAGCCGAGTCACTTGCTGTCTTCAAGAAACGACTAAAAACGCAACTGTTTAGTCTCCACTTTTCTTCCTAATCTGCAATTGCCTCTCTGGCTATACCACTAACCGTGCCCTCTTTCTCTCTCTCTCAAAAAAAAATAAAAATAAAATAAATTTTCTACTAATGTTTTGCTTCTTAGACTTTTACACACCTGAAACTTGTCTATAGCGCTTGTTCACTGCTGCTCTTATAGTTGTGTAAATTGCTTCCTTGTCCTCATTTGTAAGTCGCTTTGGATAAAAGCGTCTGCTAAATGACTAAATGTAAATGTAAAAATTAGATCAATTATTTGTTTTGAATGTTATCCTTTTTGATTAATCATGAATGATTCTGTGTAAAAGTCTAACATCTGTCTAAAATTTTCATATACTTTTAATATTAAACTTCATTAAACTTTAATAAACAGTAAACATTTAGCGTAATTTCAGCTCATCAGAGCTTCCTTATTGATAAAAATAAGGTTAAAACATTAATACTGTGAAATATTATTACGAAATTGCAGAGTTGTTTTTCTTTACATTTTATTTTCATATATTTTAAAATATCTATTATTTGTGGGATTCCAAAGCTGAATTTTCAGCATCAATATTTAGTTTTCTGAATGAAGTTTTCTTTTTAGAAATCATATGAATATTATGATTTCATGCTCAAGTAACATTTCTTCATAAGTGTTTAACAAGGCTAAGATCAGTGATAATGGTTAATATACAGTATCCTGTTGCTAATTGATAAACAGAATTTTGAAATAAACTACATTTCTCAAGACTTTTCCATGAATGTTTCAAGTATTACTAAACTTTTTTTAGCAGATGAAATCAGGTCAATTTGTTAACTAATTTGATAGCTTAAAGAACAGAATAAACGTTCTAGTCAATGAAATACTTCAGAGAGTACAGCATTAATATTAAAAATGCAGATAACTTTCCAGGCATCGAAAAACAACTATTTTACAATCCCCTGATGTATCCCAGGTTCCACAACTTTGCAAACCCTGTGCATACGAATTATTCCACTAAAAACATTGTAAAAAAAAAAGTCTGAAAGCGTTTTGGCAGCAAATCAAATGATGCAGTCTGCTGGCAGAGGCCTGACATTTTTACGACTAATTCTGACACTTTTCTCACCTACACTCTGCTCCATCTTTCCTTTACCTCAGGTGAAGCCTGAAGACCAGGTCTGGAGTCAGTAAACACCTGTCAAGCCCAACATGAGAGCTTAACCCACGCACACTGAAGTCATGATAAAAAACCCTTGCGTTTCGCTTCTTTCTAAGTTTTGCTACAAAAGTGAATAACTAGAAGTCAAGAGTTATAAAGATAACTGTTGCCTTTACCCTGCGGAAGGACTTAAAAGCCATATAGGTTTAATAAGGGAAAGATTAATCATGTAAAAACCGTAGATCTGGCATGAGCCGAAAGAGTGAAGGTGTTCAGCAGAGCGCACAGCATTTCCTTTTTTCCCACGTGAAAATGGACTTGGCTATCAATCATCGTCAATCAGCTTCCTGTCAGTCAATACTTGCACCTTCGCTCGCTCTCTTCCGTTTCACCCTGAGGGAACAGTCTCAGCAGGGCCATTAAAAAGAGAAAGGCTTCACCACTGACGTCACTTGTGAATTTCCCTCTCACAACCTTTCAAACTTTCTTCAGGGATGTCAACTTCTTCAAATTCGCATGATCAACAGTTGTTTGACTTCAATCAATTAACAATGAAATACTATAATTTAACAGTGTATTACTTGTCAACCTTAAATGCACAATACACTACCTGACAAAAGTCTTGCTGCCTATCCAAGCTTTAGGAACAACAAATAATAACTTGACCTCTAGTTGATCATTTGGTATCCGAAGTGGCTTATATGAAAGGCAAAGGCCTCTAGATTGCGCTTATTTTACCAAAACAAAATATGATCATGCCTTGATTTCTAAATATTTAATTAGCACAGTAAGGTCTGACTTTGCTTAGCCAAAAGTCTTGTCACTTAAAACAAATAATGTACAGTATAGAATATAAAGTCATGGTGAAGTGGAAAAATAATTAATATTGTATTGTATCAATATTGTGTGTTGAACTTTTGAGGACTGCATCCATACATCTCTACAATGACGCAAATAACTCAATGATTAAGTGATCTGGAATGGCAAAGAAAGCGTTCTTGCAGGACTCCCAGAGTTCATCAAGATACTTTAGATTCATCTTCAATGCCTCCTCCATCTTACCCCAGACATGCTCAACAATGTTCATGTCTGGTGACTGGGCTGGCCAATCCTGGAGCACCTTGACCTTCTTTGCTTTCAGGAACTTTGATGTGGAGGCTGAAGTATGAGCAGGAGCTCTTATCCTGCTGAAGAATTGACCCTCTCCTGTGGTTTGTAATGAAATGGGCAGCACAAATGTCGATACCTCAGGCTGTTGATGTAGCTTTCCACTCTGCAGATCTCTCGCACACCTCTCTCGCACACATACTGAATGTAACCCCAAACCATGATTTTCATTTTACCAAACTTGACTGATTTCTAGGAGAATCTTGAAAAATCTACCTTCTGCCACTTTTCAAATGATCAACTGGTCAAGTTATTTTTTTTGCTCTTACAATTGGGATTGACAACAAAACTTTTGTCAGGTAATGTATACTGTATAAGAGATTCTCATTAAAATATCCAAAAACCACAAAAACAATGTTATATATTTTGCTGACTTATGTGCTGACATTAACCCAAATGCATTTGAAGAATGAAGAATCCATTGAAATAAGCAATTTCAACTAAGGACATGGGCTACGTCCTGTGTTTAGATTAGATTAGATTAGATTCAACTTTATTGTCATTACACATGTACAAGTACAAGGCAACGAAATGCAGTTTAGGTCTAACCAGCAGTGCAATAGCAGCAAGTGCAGGATACAGGTATCAGTTATAAAGTGCAGTTATAGAAAAACTATGGTGATATTTACAGATGGATGTACTATCAACATTATATACAGGTTGTATTAGCTATGAACAGATTTACAATAAATGAATATATGTACAGGATACTATTAATAGCAGAAGTGTGCTTACAGATAAACATAATTACAAATAAACATAATGTTGCCATGCTAATGACGTCATGCATTCTTGATTTACAGTTTAGTTTCATAGAAACAGGAAAAAAGATACATTAATATGTTGTGTGTATTATTAGACTGCAAGTATTTACAATAGAAAAGTGCTGAGTCTTTCCCACATGATCATAAGTTGAAAAACCAGTAGCGGTGGATTGCGTCATAATAAAAGCTCTGCTGGTTTTGTGCCACGTAATACGCTTGCCTCTCAGCAACTGCTTCAGTGGTCTCGTTTCACTGCCATTTCTGCTTCAAACTATCTTGATAATTTGTTTTTTTGAGACCCGTAGGATGCAATGAAGACAAAAGCTCCCATGATTCCTCATTCATTGCGTTAAAAATATGGCTTCGCTTGTTGAAAATAAACACATTCCAGCAGCGAAAATTAGAATGGATAAGGAAATTAGATAAGGTCTTTAATATTAAAAGATGAATCAATACTTCACTGACACAAGCATGACATAATATGCAAATGACACTCAATGGAAAATGTTTTACGGTAAATAAAAAGTCTATTAGGATTGTAAAAACAATCAATTCCATTTAATATTTCAATAGAATCTTTAATGACCATTTGGTATAGCCCACTTTATGTTTAGGTTTTTATGCACCTCCCATGAATACAGATTCAAGATGTATGTATTATGTTGATGAGCAGATGTACCAGTTGTACCAGTAACTGGTATGCAAAAGAACTTCAGATAATTCACAATCTGACAACGCTGTCCACAGTGAACACACCACATCACATTAACTTCCAGATAAGGGCCAGATCTGCTTATCCAACCATAGTAGTAAAGAGATTTTACTAAACTCATGAATTTTTGCTTAATATCCCCCTTGCTTCTGCTGTTTTGCATGTAAGCTGTAAGCGCTTCAAAACTAAATGTGTTACAGATGTCCATGCTTAATCGAACATTGATAAAATAAATGTAAAAGGATTATCTGCAATTGCTCGATCATTGATTAATTGTTGGCATCCATGCTTGAAAACCTTTTTTTAATCAAATTTATTGTTACTGACAGAGTGTTATATCATGTTATATGCATATTTCTGTAGGCAATTTGAAAAGCAACTTTGATAAACAATGATTAGCATAATATAATAACAAAAAAAGATTATTGGTTTACATGGTTGGTTTTAAGAAACACATGGGAAAGTGTGTCAAAGAGAGTGACAGTTTCCTTAATATCCGGGGGTGTGTATGCTGTTTTCTCTCACAGCTGGGTAAAGTGGTAAAATGTGCCCTTTGGGACCTTTAAGCAGTTGGGAAACCTGAACACACTCCACCTATGGCTCGCTGATTGACAGTTAACTATGTAAAGCTAAACTCCTGAAGTCCCACCTACTTTGTCTGAAAGGCATGTCAGCACAATGCAAGCAACAACAGAGGGCCATGTGCAATCAGGTCAAACATTCAGAAGAGCCATTCAACTGCAAATATTTTGAACTGCTTTTTACTACTTTTTATGTTGAATAAACAGCTATGGGGAAAAAAGAAACAAATTTATAGGATTTATAGTTTTGTGTTTAAGTAAAATACTTTTTCACATATTGTATAAAATAAAAAATAAGTTATTTAGAGTACTTTCAAATTAAATTAACACCTATACTGTATGTGTGAGTGTGTGTTCATATAATGGTTTACCTTACTGAATGTATTATTATTATTACATGTAAATATTATATAAAATATACTATGGCTCCACGATATTGGAAAAAATGGACATTGCGATATTTTGTCTGCGATATATATTGCAATACAAATATATTTTCACATTGATTTAAAACTATTCATAAAGAACTCATAGTTTTAGATTAATTTGAATATTCTATAGGGAAATGAATCATGCAAAACATATTTTAAAAAAAAAACTTATAACAAGCATAGATAAATACAACAGAACAAAAATACTAATAAAATAAACCACATTTTATGGTTTTCTGAGGAATCTAACACATTCAGGTACAGAAATTCCTGAATTCAACAATTGGTGAGAGACAAACACCTCTCACAAATTTATTTATACAGTAGCAGCGACGAAAAGTAAAACCTAAACTATTGTGAAAGACTCTTCCCATCCTTTAAATGGTTTCTTTAAGTTACTTCCGTCTGGTAGTCGTTATAAAGTCCCAAAAAAGGTTAAGTACAAGAAGACATTTATTCCCACTGCTATTAGTTTTTTTTTTAAATAAGATTTTTTGAATAATTGTGTAAATGTATTTATGTTTTTGCTGTTGTGTGTGAGCCTAAAGCCCTGTTGGATAGAAAATTAATTTTATTGAATTGTATTGAATTGAATTATTCATTCATTCATTCATTTTCTTTTTGGCTTAGTCTCTTTATTAATCAGGGGTTTCTGGTTATTATATTCCCATCTCAACATTGCAGATCCTGCGATGTGACTATTGTAGATTCGTACATTGCTATATCGATGCTGATACTATATTGTGCAGGCTTAAAATATATACTATATACTGTATAACTGCAGGTTAACTAAGTTTATATACTGCCAACCCTTTACACAACTCCTTAACTTTTCTAATTTTGACTGTAATGTAAGGATGTGCCATTTTTGTTAAAAGTGCTATACTACAGTGACCAAGAGAGCTTTACATACTGCAATTTAAGAAAACACATGCAATTACAAAAAAATACCAGCAAATTAAGAGAAGATCCTCATCGGTTTGAGAGCACAAGTGTTGCAAAATTTCTCAATGCAAACAAATTAATAAAAAGGGGAGCCTAAAACGTGACGGACGCAGCTATTTATGTTATGGTTATTCAGGCTAATAAAATATAAAAGACAAGGGAATCAGAATGGTAAAATAAACAAAAACAAAAAAAACTTATTTTCAAGGATCACCTACAACTTCACTGAGCAATAGTCATGGCACAACGACGTCCATCAAGTTTTATGGTCCGTGTGAAAAATCGATTCTATTTGCAAGTTTTGTGTAAAAAAAATGAAGGCATTTTAATGATTTGTTTGCATTGTGGGAAAATGCAGCATGTTGTTTATGCGTATGCGTTGTGCGGATTTGTAGCACGTGTGCTGTCAAATGGATGATGGTCTTTTCTTAATTTGCTGGTGTTTTTTGTAATTGCATGTGTTTCCTTAAATTGCAACATGTT
The DNA here is from genome assembly GCF_903798145.1 of Danio aesculapii. Taxonomy (NCBI): domain Eukaryota; kingdom Metazoa; phylum Chordata; class Actinopteri; order Cypriniformes; family Danionidae; genus Danio; species Danio aesculapii. The sequence goes on along the minus strand of NC_079447.1, from coordinate 31,442,816 downwards.
TAGCTCTCTCAGCCACTGCACTATACAAGTAAACTTGAACTGAATTAAATTTGTTGTTGTGTTTAAATTACATGGCATTGAAAAAACACTAAATGGTGAAAAGGTACTGAAACAAAATGCAATTAATATAAAAAATATAAAATATAATAATAACTATAAGCCAATAGCCATAATTTCAGTAAGAATCAATATAATAACTCACTAATAACTATTCAATACAGCCCTACTTATCACAACATGCACTATGATAAATAAGATCACTACACAAGGTCCAGTCTACTTGTCTTTTAAAACACACAGGTAAACATACTGTAACCTTCTCTCTGTCACAGACGCACACAAACACACTTATCACTCAGCATGTCAATGCAATGGAGAGGCGTCTTGTGTTGCTCAGATTATGTGGCAGGATAAATAAACACCAAGCGCTGACAGACATGCAGGGGGTTGATGCGACACACACTAGACAACACTCACACTGTGCAGGGGCAAAGTGAGGTGACCCTGATCCCCTGCTAACCTAAACCTGTTCGCATCAGCACATGTGCATATGTTTTTTGGGTCAAAAAGTTGGCAGTGAGACGTATGTGATATGTGATATTGATACTTTAGCAAAGATGCGAGATGTTCTTTCCTCTCCTTTTTTGGGAAATGACTCCAAGGTTGCAGTGGACTTGATTTACAATAACCCTGTAAGGCACTTTATCCATCTAGATTGCCCACTCCTAGATTTAACAACACCTAAAATTACATTTAGGTTTAGAACAGTTGATCTTACTTGTCCTATCCGAACTTTATATAACTACAGTTCATGGAGGCAGTAACTAAATAAAAAAGAAAAATTCTAAAGTATGTTTTCAAAAAGCATGTTCACATTAATATGTACACACTCACCGGCCACTTTATTAGGTACACCTTACTAGTAACGAGTTGGACACACTTTTGCCTTTAGAACTGCCTTAATCCTTCGTAGCATAGATTCAACAAGGTACTGCAAATATTCCTCAGAGATTTTGGTCCATATTGACATGATAGCATCACACAGTTGCTGCAGATTTGTTGGCTGCACATCAATGATGCGAATCTCTCGTTACACCACATCCCAAAAGTACTCTATTGGATTGAGATCTGGTGACTGTGGAGGCCTTTTGAGTATTGTGAACTCATTGTCAAGAAACCAGTCTGAGATGATTTGTGTTTTATGACATGGCGCGTGGCGACGCAGTGGCGGAGTAGGTAGTGTTGTCGCCTCACAGCAAGAAGGTCGCTGGTTCGAGCCTCGGCTGGGTCAGTTGGCGTTTCTGTGTGGAGTTTGCATGTTCTCCCTGCGTTCGCGTGGGTTTCCTCCGGGTGCTCCGGTTTCCCCCACAGTCCAAAGACATGCGGTACAGGTGAATTGGGTAGGCTAAATTGTCCATAGGGTATGTATGTGTGTGAATGAGTGTGTATGGATGTTTCCACACACTGCGGCTGGAAGGGAATCTGCTGCGTAAAACATATGCTGGATAAGTTGGCGGTAAATTCCGCTGTGGCGACCCCAGATTAATAAAGGGACTTCTTGCTGTGAGGCGAAAGCACTACCTACTGCACCACCGTGTCGCCCGCTCACTGGATATTTTTCTTTTTCAGACCATTCTCTGTAAACCCTAGATATGGTTGTCCATGAAAATCCCAGTAGATCAGCAGTTTCTGAAATATTCAGACCAGCCCGTCTAGCATATATATATAGTATAGTAATATAGCAAAAATACGAATATTGCTATACAATAATTTCCACATATTCACATGATTGAGTGTTTAAAAGGATCAATTAAAGGATTGATTGTTAACCTTAATAATACACAATGTGTCTACATTGTCACCAGCATGACTAGATATGGAAATGACACTCAAAACTAATGCATCCATAAACAAAAAGGCTTGTACAGTATGATTGTTAAAAAACAATCGTACAATATTTAACAAAACTATAGTAAACTGCATTATCATTGACTCTGTTTATTTACTTAAGTAAATGTGTTAAATATATATTTATTTCATATTTTAAATGAATTTCAGTATAATTATTGATTAATATGCAAATTTTTATATGATTACATATAACATTTTATGAAGTAATATTTTCTGTCTTTTAGAAGATAAATTATATGAGAGGTTGCTTTGTTTACTTAACAAGTGGATCTAATTGAATTTGCACTGTAAACCTTAAATAAATAAAAGTTATTATTCTTTTTTTTTATAAGTTTTTAATTATTATACTCCCAAAATCACTAATCCGAAGATTTTCTCATAAAATTCTGTGCAGAAATTTTGTTGATCACATTGATAAAATGTCAATCGGAAACAGTTGTGCTGCCTCATATTTTGCAGAAACCTGCAGAAATTTGGCTGGTTCTTCAAAAGTTTTAAAAATTATTTTGTTGAAAAAGAGTGTTTCTAAAAATATCAGCAGAGGGCAGGATTTAGTATGCAGAACTAGTGAAAAATTGAAAGATGAAATAAAACAGCAAGAAGGAAAAATAAATAAAAAATTTGACCCAGTCTTGAGTCAACATATGATGCTACTGGGAATCATAGTAGAATTAATTTCAGGAGAAAAATGGATTACTCATAATATGAGACTGAAAAAGCAAACAGTCAGAGACAGGATTAGCTCATTAGTCCAGCTGACTTCTGTTTGAAACTGCTATTACTCAAAACTACAAATCAGAGCCTGGCTTAGAGAGTTGGGAATGCGCCTGCAATTTCTTTAAATGTTTGAGTGCATCAAGACCAGAGCCATGAACAGAGTATTACTTGAGAGGACACTCAACTGTTAAAAAGAGTGTTTAATAAAGACACAAAAACATTGCTGCAGTTTAAGGAGCACTTAAATAGCTTGCTTAAACTAAGCAGTACAGTACCAATACAGTACAGTAAAGTACACATTTATTTCCATTTCCACTAGGAGAAGTACCAAAATAGTGAACCATATAGTATATAGCCACTTTTTGAGATGCTCTTGTAAGGGACCCTAGTACAACAGTACAGTACCAAAAGGGCGGAGCTAGACTCGCTACTGAACCCTATTGGTTTACAGAGAATTATCGCTTAAGCGTGCAACAATGACCTACATGCCATTATTATTTGAAATAAAGAACTCGACTTCCCTTCTGGTTATATGTTAAATTATTTTTCTGATATCCGACTTGTATCCGAAGCAAATGTTTTCAGCTAGGAACGTCAACAACGACACATTTCCAATGTAGCATCAAATCTGCGCCCAGTAGTGCTGGCAACACTATGATGCACTGTATTGGGGCGTGTAAAATGTTTTTACAATGGTTGCTCTTAATGCTTTCTCTGTGGCGCTTTCAATCCCATAATGCACTGCATGAGTGTTAATGATCACCTTCCATATGATTGAACTGAAAACACTCGCTACGCTGCACTTGCAAACTAAATTAAATTAGGAATTAGCGCGTGTAGTCTAAGGCTGGGGAATGCACCATTTAAAGCATATAGCAAATACAACCAACAAACCAACTTTTTCCATTTGGAAAATTATAGTTATTAATAATAGTTCTTATAAAAGATGCGTTTTTAAAATTCACACCAAAATGGAGGCGTCCATTTTATAAACTATAAAACATCTCTGCAAATTAGGCTAATGCAATACTATATGTAAAAAAAAAAAAATAAAATAAAAATTATTATATACTATAGTAGCCTATAGGCTATAAGTCAACATATTGCCTTGTTGTTTCTTCACGTGCAGCGTGTGCATTGGACCGTGAGTGACCGAGACAGAGAAAAAGAAAGCGCAAAAAGTCTAAGTTAAAATAAAATGCTCAAGTCATAATCTTTAAATAATGACTTCTGTTAAAATGGTAAAAAAGATTTGTGATTATTACAGAATTACAGAAGAGCAATTAAATGCATGCTTTCTGTGGAGCAATCGACTTGCTCTTTTTATTTGACAGAAGAAAAAAAACATGATTAGAAAACAGCCAATGCTGGTTCTTTAAAAGGATTCAGTCAATGTTTTCGTTTCAATCTAAATTTCTAATTGTTTGCAAATATTTGAGAAAAGTAGCGAAACTACAGCTGGCCTCTTCATATTCTTGTTTTGACTTGAAATGTTTACTTGCTATGTATTTGTTGCTGAATAACCAGTCAGGGTCTTCAGCTGATGGCCCGATCCTGATTCTACATGCTAAATTGGGTCAATGAGCTCCGGCATTAACCTGACAAGAGGTGACATCTAGAACACACCAAACCAACAAGCCGGATGCCGGACTGATACTGACCAACAAAGCACAATGGCAGACCGCTGGCTTGGTGTGTCCCGGCCTTAAACAAACTAAAAGACGCACAAAACTAGATTGTAATGCATTTGTTTGTCATGTCACTCACCTGGTAGGTGCCAATGCCAATATGTTTTGGGTCGATCTTAATAAGCTCTGCTAAAGGGTCCTGAACACGCCTCCCAATGGACACTGAGGACAAAGAAATAAACACAAGAGGAAATGATCACACTATTATGTGCAGTTAAATCTCAAATATAATAATGAATGTCTCAAGAGAACAGAGATATTTACCCTTTAATAAACCCACAGATTTAATTAGGAGTAAATTAAGCTCAAACGTGCATAGATCTATGCAAATGAGACAAATCATGCAAAGGTTTGTGTGGAACGTAACATACTGCACTAATCACAGTTTCACAGACTATTTATAACAAGATTTGCATAAATTAAAAATTGATGTATGCGACAGTCAACTACTCTGTGTTTACAGTGTAATTGTGACCACACATGGCTAAATTGATGCAAAACAGAAAGCCAATAATTAAGCATACACACAAATGAAAGAAGCAATGCCTAGAATAAATATCTAAATAAAAAATCTATTTCTAAAAGAATAGTTCACCCAAATATAAAAACTTTGCCATAATTTACAGACTTGTTGAAAACCTTAATCTGAAAGTTTCATTCTTCTGTTGAACACAAAAGAAGATAATTTGAAGAAGTTGATGCTGGCACTTATTGACTTCCATAGTCATTTTTTCTTCAATGTTGGAAGTTGATGGGTGTCAGCAACCAGCTTTATTCAAATTATATTATTTTGTGTTCAACAGAATAAAGAAAAGGTTTAAAACCACATAAGGGGGAATAAATAACGAGGTATTTTTCATTTTTTGTGTGTGAACTTACTTAATTCTTACTTAATTACTCACTCTTAATAGTATATTTCATCTAAACATTTCAGTCAAATCATTATTTACTCAACCCGGTGTTGCTTAAATGCTGTATGGAGTTTAATAACAAGTTCAAAAGTAATGTATTATTTTTAAGGGCACCTATGATGAAATTCATCTTTTGTAAACTGTTTGGACAGAACTGTGTTTCATGTGTGCACAGTCATATTGAAGTGATATAAACACAATAATCTTTTTATTTTAAATTCCTGACATTAAAAAAGGATCAAAATCCCAGTGATTTTGAGGCCCACTGCAACGTGATGTAGGAGTGCGGTTTTCCCTGCTTACCAATTGATTTACAGACACCATGTTTCTATAAGAACATTTTTTTGGCAAATAAACTGGGATTTAAATATTTGTTCCAACTCTTTGTGATTTTATAAGTTTAAAACCTTTTTAAAACAGAGTATGTTTGTAATAAAGACAGTAAAATCACTATCTAATTCTTAACCGCAATAATCACCACAACCATGGTATCAGTATTTATGTGTGTGTGTGTGTGTGTACTGCAAACAGCATTTGTGTGAGACTCATAATTTCAGAAAGGCTTGAATAAATTCCACCACAAAAACATCAAATAAATCTACTCTGTATTTTTGACTAATGAGCTGTATTTCAGCTATATCCATGACTCTATCACTGACTGCTGTTTATCTGATGCGACAAGAGAAGCTGACACACACTTGATAACGGTGGGTGGGGAGAAGCAGCTCATTTGCATTTAAAGCCACAGGATACAAAAACAGCGACAATGTACCCAGACACCAAACATGGGCAAATTCTGGAGGCTATAATAAATTATCTGATGGGTATTTTGAGCTAAACTTTACAGACACATTCTAGAGACACCATATCTTATATCTTTTAGAAGGGGTAAAGTAAAATAGGTGCCCTTCAGATAAATTCTCACAATTTAATAAGTCTTTGTGCAAGAAACTATTTTGCACCACACTTAACACCAACTCTCCCAGAAAAAGCACACTAGGGTAATGTTTTGGTAAATCAACATAAGTAAAAAAGTATGATGTCTAAAGAAGTTTGGTTGTCAGTAACAACTTACTGAAATGACAATGACAATAGTCTCAGTGAATATATAGGCAATGGATTTTGGTGCATTTAACCAAATAGATTTATTAAAATAAAATTTTAGTCACCAGACATATTCAGAAATTGAAAGATAATACAATTAAATTCAAGCTAAATATTGCAAAAAAATTACAACCTACAAAATTTCAAGTAAATTGTAAAATATATAGACCAATTACCATGTTTGTAAACATTCAGAATGCACGCGCAGGGAGGTGGCAGAAAGAAACTGGGAGCGCTAGCATTTACAGCGAGGGAATGACATCCGATGTGGTACAGAGATTGTTATTGTCTTAGAGATAAGATATATTGATTACATATTATATATATATCATTCACATAATGCTTTTAGCATATTATAACAGCTCATCACCCAGTGATAAGCAGTGATTCGGCAAAATTAACGTTAAAGTGAGCGGCGTTCATCTGACAGGTCCATTTGCGATAACACCCTCCCAATGAATAGAAATGACGAAATGATCAAGCATCCAGTCCGAAATATACATTTCATTGAAGCTCCAAGAGATTTTACAAGAGAGAAGTTAAAGGTCTACAAGTCTTTGGATGCCAACAATGTTGTTCTGTGGGGTCATGTGCAAGAAATAATGCTCCATGATGACCAGATTCAACACTATTAACAGCTAAAAACTGAGGATCTGCCTAGCCAAAGACAAGGAAAGAAGACGGAGCTGTACAAGGCCTGGGTAATTAATCACCAACATGCAAAACGACTGTATTCTGACAGCGAACTGCACCTGTACGGCAGGGTATGTGAACTTACACATAGAGGTAAAGTTGGTTTTATATTTGCACATTCAGACTTTCTCCTTAATAATATAATTTCATAAACGTATTATTTGCAAACTCTAAATAGCGAAATCATATTAGCAGCCAATGACTATCAAAGTACAGCATTGTTTACAGTCAAATAAACTGTTAATGTTGTTTTCAAGTCACATTTGCAGGTTATTTCAGACCGAATATTCAAAGTGCCGTGGCAAGCAATATAGGGAGTGTCACAAGTTGTCACTGAATGAGTGTGTGAACATAAAACCAATTTTACCTTAATAACTTACACTTTCACGTTTCATTCTTAGCATTCAGTGTCCGAATTTTAATTAACCATATTACTGTTTTTGCTGAAATCATTTCTGCAATCAAAAGCGAGTAATGTGTATGATTCAGCATAGCGTGAACTTACCTGATATAACATGAGAAGTGCAGAGTCCAGCATTTCTAATTACGTCGTCACTTCATTCGGCTCGCTTTTAGCCAAAGAAGTCTGCAGTTGGCATTAAAGCAGTGTGGTGTACGGTAAAAGTTAAGTTTTCTATTTTTGGAATTTGGCATCCTGCCGCACAACACGACATCTTTACTATTGCAGCCTGTCTTTTTTTTGCAACCGGGGACAGTGTGACCTCATGTGTGATGTAGGTTGGTAATTGGTCTATATACAAAGGCCAAGGATTAAGGTCAGAAATTTCAGTAAATAATACATCACGTTTTTACTTAAACAGCTCAATTAATGCTCAAACGATCTGCAAAACCAATTTTTGAAGAAAAATTCAAGATCATTTAGCAGCCTTTTAGCTACAATATCAGACCAGTATGAGAGACACAGAGAGAGACTGAGGTCCCCTAAAACACACTCGACTTCTGATTCCCCTTTTAATAAATTGTCTAAGACAGGCAAAGACACGGGCCAACTAAGAGAGGTCTGGTCAAATAAGAACTCAATTAAAGCCAAATGAAAACCCAATTCAAATCTGATGAATTAGATTCTGGAATCTAACTTATCCCAGGAAACGCGCGCAGCCAAACACAATATTATAAAATGAAATGAACACAAGCAGTTTGGCGCACTTGTTCCATTAGCTTTATCTAGTCTTGTTGAAGGTCAGCAAATGAAAGTCAGATTTTCATCTTTACTCGACCATGCGCAGAGAGAGAGAGAGCGACTCAGACAGAAAACATAAGACAGAATGTGAGACATTGCATGGTTTTCTGCCCAAGCACAGCCTCCACATTACAGAGAGTGGAGAGAAGTGCTTTTGTGCTCACTGTACAAGGCCTGAGCTGAAACTCCATCCCTTTCCAAATATTATTACAGGCAGCAATTTCCCACAGAGTTCAATGTGGAGATGCAGCGAGCGAGGCTTGGCGATCAAGCTTCAGCGAGACACCCCAAAACCTCCTTCCACAGTCACACACTTCAGCTCGATTCTTACTGAAAGACCAAACAACTGTCCTCAATCAAGATACGAACATCTTTCTCGATTGCAGGTACAAAAGTGCAGTTAAACAGTAAAAAATCATTTTTGACAATTCATGCCAGATTGTTTTTAGAGCTACAGGTATCATTTATTGAATCCAAGCTGTAAAATCTGCAAGAACACACGTTCATAATATTAGATTTTCACATTTATACAGAAAGAAAATAGTGTTATGAGGAAGTATACTGTTGAGCGTCAATATTGGAAAAAACCTGTATTACAATTTTTCTTTTTTGATGAGGTGGTGCAGTGAGTAGCGGCAGGAAGGTCGCTGGTTCAAGCATCGGCTGGGTCAGTTGGCATTTCTGTGTGGAGTGTGCATGTTCTCCCCGTGTTTATGTGGGTTTCCCCCAGGTGCTCCCGTTTCCCCCAGAGTCCAAAGACATGCAGTACAGGTGAATTGGGTAGGCTAAATTGTCTGTAGTGTAAATGGGAGTGTATAAATGTTGCAGCTGGAAGGGCATCTGCAGCATAAAACATGTGCTGGATAAGTTGGCAGTTCATTCCGCTGTGGTGACCCCTGATTAATAAAGGGACTAAGCCGAAAAGAAAATGAATGAATGAATGACTTTTATGATCATTGAATTTATGTAAGTAGGAATAAAGTAAAACAGTATTACAAGATAAAATAAATAATGTTTTCTACTCAAATCTATTTTAAAATGTCAATGCTATACCAATGATGGGAAAGATACATTTTTCATGAAAAAACTTATCATTGACACACACACACACACACACACAGTACTGACTAATCTAATGTTTATGCAAAAATAAAATTTTGTATAGCCTCCTATTAAAATAATACTTCAAATGATAGATTTGTGAGGGGTGTACTTATATATGCTGAGCACTGTGTATGTTTGTATGTATGTATGTATGTATGTGTGTGTATGTATGCACATACAGTTGAAGTCAGAATTATTAGCCCACCTTTGATTTTTTTTCTTTTCTTTTTGAAATACTTCCCAAATGATGTTTAACAGAGCAAGGAAATTTTCACAGGATGTCTGATTATATTTTTCTTCTGGAGAAAGTCTTTTTTTCGGCTAGAATAAATGCAGTTTTTAGTTTTTAAAAAAACATTTTTAAGTCAAAATTTTTAGCCCCTTTAAGCTATACATTTTTTTCGATAGTCTACAGAACAAACCATCGTTATACAATAACTTGCCTAATTACCCTAACCTGTCTAGTTAACCTAATTAACCTAGTTAAGCCTTTAAATGTCTTGAAAAAAATCTAGTAAAGTATTAGGTACTGTAATTATGGAAAAGATTAAATAAATTAGTTATTAGAAATGAGTTATTAAATTTTGTGTTCAGAAATTTGTTGAAGTAATCTCTCTGTTGAACAGAAATTGAGGGACAAAAATAAACAGGGGGGCTAATAATTCCGATTTCAACTGTGTATGTATGTATGTATGTATGTGTATGTATGTATGTATATGTGTGTGTATGTATATATATATATGTGTGTGTGTGTGTGTGTGTGTGTGTGTGCATATATATATATATATATATATATATATATATATATATATATATATATATATATATATATATATATATATATATATATATATATATATATATATATATATACACACACACTCATACAGATATATACACTCATATATATATATATATATATATATATATATATATATATAGATATATATATATATATACACACACACACACGTACATATATACAGTTGAAGTCAGAATTTTTAGCCCCCCATTGAAATTTTTTGTCTTTTTTAAATATTTCTCTCCGTTAAACAGAAATTGGGGAAAAAATAAACAGGTGGGGCGCTTAATTCAGTGGGGGTAATAATTCTGACTTCAGCTGTGTATATATGTATATATATATATATATATATATACATATATACACAGCTGAAGTCAGAATTATTACTTTATATATTATTAATTATATATATATATACACACACACACACACACACACACACACACATGTACTTACAATTTTTTTATTAATGGTAGTAATGTAGCAGTTTTTAATGCGTGAAACACAAAACACTACACACGTTTACACACATCCCACATAGGACGGTCCAATTTCTTACGCCTTTCATAAAAGCGATAAATATAGCTCCCTAGTTTGCTCTTGCACTTGACCAGAGGAAAATTTATGATTAATCCCGTACTGATCTAATGTTTTTATAGAGGAAGTCTGGTAGAATTCTCAGATCCTGTTTTTGAGAACGTTTGAGTGATTTCCAAACTTTTTATTTTTGGAAGACTAGTGAGGGCTCTTGTGTGGTCTAAACACAGACAAACCTTTTTACAGTAAGTTCTGTTTTACAGAAACATACAGTAACTAATGGCTAAGACAGATATAGACAGAGGTGAAACTAGATGGTTTGATAGACTGTGAAATACTATTTCCAGTGGTTCAGTCACTGCTTCTGAAGTCATGTATCAGCAGCTGGAGATATGAATATGGCGTGAAGGAAACAAGGAGTCTTTTTCAGAGATTCAAGGTTGACTGAAATGGCTTTTAAACGTCTGGGTGAGTGAAACGGATTTGAACTGACAGGTGAGATTGTGAGTGAGATTTACACAAAAAAAACATTATTCAGAGGATAAGCTTTCAGTTCGTATGAAATTATGTGAAAACATCTTTACAATTAAATGGTAACAAAACAATAAACAAGGCATTTTGTGAAAAGGTTGAAATTATTTCATCTGTTTGAATAGTACGAGTACATTATATTGGTGCTTTTGTGATTAATCAGTGAATGTTCTGTTTATATTTTTAAGTCCATTTGCTCAAATGCTGTGTATAAACATGTTTCTTCGATGTCGGTTTAGAGTCTGTTTTATGGATGCAAAGCAACACGTACTGTATCAAATTATATTGTCGCTTTTATCCAGATCAAATAACTTTTGAGATGCAGTAAGTGCAAAAAAACTGCTTTCCATTAAAAAACAACATTATAACAGATATAATAATTCAAACAAATATAACAGAATTTAGACAAATAGTCTCTAAAATAAGAATCAATAAACAAATCAGAAATAAATGCAACTGAGAAAAAGATCAAATGAAATCATCAGTGTTTTAAGTTGAAGTTGAGTACAAAACATGAAGCATTTATAAAACATCACTGCATCGTCTCCACTAAAATGTAAATACAAATGAACTCTTATTAACGTTAAAAGTTCTTTTGTTACTCTGGCATGAACAGCGGGTGATTTTCTGTCATCTGTTGTTAGTTTCAGGGTTCCCACTTTCAACCAAATGTCAAATTCCCTGACTTCCACTCAATAAAAAGCTGCATTTCCATGACATCTAATGAACAGAAGAACAGGCCACTGTTGTGCTTATATAGGAAAATTATAATATTAAAATAATATGTAAAAATAGTAACCTAATAATAATGGTTTTAGCTTCAATATTTTGCATGTTTTAACATCCACAATGAGAACATTCATTCATTCATTTTCTTTTTTGGCTTAGTCCCTTTATTAATCAGGGGTCGCCACAGCAGAATGAACCGCCAACTTATCCAGCATATGTTTTATGTAGCAGATGCCCTTTCAGTTGCAACCCATCACTGGGAAACATCTATACACACTCATTCACACACATAAGCTACGGACAATTTATCTTACCCAATTAACCTATACCGCATGTTTTTGGACTTGTGGGGGAAATCGGAGCACCTGGAGGAAACCCACGCGAACGCATGGAGAACATGCAAACTCCACACAGAAATGCCAACTGACCTAGCCGAGGCTCGAACTAGTGACTTTCTTGCTGTGAGGCGATCGTGTTATCCACCATGACGCAAATGTTCACATCTTTTTGCATGTAAATGGTTTTCATATGCAGAGTTTCTATCTGTTGTTGTCAATACCCATATATCTGCATTACATGTGACACTGACCTCACAAAAAACATGTGATAGTGGCATACGACATAAAAAAAATTAAATAAACTAGTGCTGGGCAATGAATAATCGCAATTCATAACATCCAAAGTAAAGTTTGCTTTGTGTGTGTGTGTGTGTGTGTGTGTGTGTGTGTGTGTATTTTCTATATTTAGTATGTAAATGTTATACACGCAAATGTAAATGTTATGTATGTACACATACATAAAAACAAAATTATACAAATCTTCTTTTGTCACGTAGATATTTAAATGTATAGATAATTTGTATTACATATATACTTTATATCTAAATATAAATAAAAATTTTCTCAAATATATGTATGTGCATTTAAATATACAAAATAAATATACACAGCCCACACACATTATGTTATAAAAATATATTTAAAAAAATTTGTGTGTGATTAATCGCGATTAATCTTTACCCAGCACTAAAAAAATGGACCACTAGTTTAGTGTGTGTGTGCATAAAAAAAGGAGTATGTAAATCACCTGCGCTCCTTAAATTGGGATCCATGTCAGGCATCTCTTTAACGGCCTCAGGACTCACGCTGTAGATGGACGCGCCTGCTTCATCTGTTATGCTGAAACAACAAAGACACACTCAATAAGCTTTCCAAGGAAATCAGAGAGAAAACCTCACCAAGACCCCGCTGAACTTATGAAGCTCCCTCAGTACGTCTACGAGGCGACAGACTAAAGACTGTATTTAAATACATTTCCATAGAAAGCTTGTAATGGATACTTGAGGAACTGAAGTGTATGCAGTGTTTCTTATCCCTGTTCGTGGAGGCACTAAACATTAATAAGAAACACCTGAATACAATTATCGCAATATTACTAGACCTGATAGACCTGAAATAGATGGTTCAGAAAATGGAGACATCAAATGTGTGTGTTTCTATGGGGAAACACTGGTTTAGATACAACAGCGATGCAGGGAAGATGCGTGCAATAACACAAACAAGAAAGAGCCTTTTTTTTCATTGGAAAATTGTCATTGCTGTTTGTTATTGACACAGGTGTACACACACACACACACACACACACACACACACACACACACACACACACACACACACAGTACATATGAAACAGTTTGATTGGAATAGTATTTAGAAAGTCCAACAAGTAGTTTAGATACAGTCTACAGAACAAAGCACACGCACACGCACGCGCACGCGCACACACACACACACACACACACACACACACACACACACACACACACACACAGTTTTGATTTAGATAGTATTTAGAAACTCCAAAACAGTAGTACACACACATACAGTACACACACACATTACTTTTACCACTACTAATTAATTATAAGCAAAGTAATATGGATTACTTATTTTAGGTCATGTATTATTCCTACTTTTGTATTAGGTTATGCTTATTTTTGTACTTTTTTTTTTCAAATTTAGTGTTCATATTTACAATTTGAATACCGTAGAAACAATAAAATGAAAGAGAACAATTATTAATATATTATGAACAATTTACATCCATTTTGCAAAACATTTGTACTGTAATTTCATCATTTAATGTAATGTAATCTAATTATACCTCGAATATTTCTGGAGTGAAAGTGTGTGTGTTGTGCTGCTCGTCACTCAGACTGATTTGTAGTATAGTAATAGGTGAGACCTGCTGCTCAAAGGTCAATCTATGGCTCTCTTTTTTCTTTATTTATCTGAAACTGAAATTACAAATACAAACAGTTTACAAACGTTTTGTACAATAAAATGATCTGGTAATTTTACAGCTCAAGGAAAATCTAAAAACATAGACCAATACTGCCATCTAGAGGACTCAATGGTACACATGTTTGCCTACAGTGTTATTTACTTTACCCAAAATAAATGCTAGAGAACAGCTAGATAAGAAAAACAACTGGAATAAATAGAACTCTTTTACACAAGTTACTTTTACATATGTAACATAGTTAATAACAGTAATGAAAATATTAAACAAAAGATAAATTAAAAATAGTTTTAAAAAATAAACAATTACAATAACTACATAGTAATATTTTTACTAGATAAATGCAAAAGTATGTTTTAAGTCATATTTTTTTACTTTTTAAAATGTCACTTCCTGCATTTCTTCTGCAAAAACAACTATATAAATTAATAAACATTATTTCAAACACTTTTTCACTTTCATGCAACATTATTTAACAGTAATAATATAATGAAATGCACAAGATAAATTACAATGATGGATGGATGGATGGATGGATGGATAGATGGATGGATGGATGGATGGATGGATAACAATGTTTCTATTATTTTTACTAGTTTTAAAGCAATCTATTTTCTTTTCTAAATTAAAAGTCCTTTCATGCAAATTTTCTGAACCCAAAAACAAAATAAATGAATAAACATTTTTGCACTTCCATGCAACAGATTTCTTGAATTCACTAAATATGCACATCCAAAATGAAAAGTATGATAAAATCATCAAATAAATAAAATAATTAAAAATAAACAAAATGTAAAAATATAAATCCAACGACATTATTTACACCAGTGTTGCATCCAGTTTACATCAGTGTTGACTCTGTAATTGCATCTATACTTTCATTCAATCCCAACCAAAGTTGTGAATCTGCCTTTTCTCTGCAAACATCAGCATGGGGTCTTTAAATGTCCTTGGCACATGATTATCACACTCTTCCAGAATGACCATAAAAGAGTTAGGGCAGATCAGCACCGCTGCCTCTATTAAAGACACTGCCTCTGTACTGGTGCCCAGGGGTAGCTTGGGTAACTTTGCCAATTAGTGTCATCATCCTACTGACAGGACGCAGAGGCTTTGTGACACGGACCTCCAGTTGGAATGGCGTCCTCTTTTTTTCAGACCCCTTCGCCCTCCTTCCTTTGCCTCCCACAGCTCACACATCGCCATGAAGTGAGTACTAACAAACACTGGCGTATGACCCGAGGTCAAGGTGGAGCAGGTTATTAGCAAGATTATTAACTAATTAAGAAAGAAACACATGCCAGCCTGGATAAGTGACCAAACAAAACCTGCATGCATATGAAAATGACAGGCATAAAAGGTATAAGTAAACATTTTAATAAAGCAAATTGTTATTGAAGCAATTAAATGATGAAAGGTTAAAATATACATAAAAAAACATTTTTACAAATAAAATTATAATAATTTAACAAAGTAACATGCTACTACTACTACTAACTACCACCATTAATAATAATAATAATAATAATAATAATAGTAGTAGTAGTAATAATAAATATAATAAATATAATAATAATAATAATAATAGCAATAATAATAATAATAATAATAGCAATAATAATAATAATAATAATAATATGCATTTATAAAAATAATATTGTTATATTTATAATAATTTATTGTAAAATAGTTCAATATAATAATAATCATCATCATCATCATCATAATCATCATGAAAATTAAAAAGTAATATTTTATAAAAATATAAAAAAATAATCATTTATAAAAATATATATTTTATCCTTATATTAATTTATAATACAATAGTTCAATATAATAACAATATCAATAATCATTATAATTTTACAATTACATATTACTATTATTATTATTATTATTTTATTATTATTATTATTATTATTATTATTATTATTAATAATAATATAAATAATAATAATAATAATGGTAAATAATATTAACAACAATGTGCATCATATGCATTTATAAAAATAATATTGCTATATTTATATAAATTTATTATAAAATAGTTCAATAATAATTATCATCATCATCACCAACATTAAAAAGAAATTTTAATAATATAATTTTATAAAAAAAATCATTTATAAAAATATATATTTTATCCTTATATTAATTTATAATACAATAGTTTAATATAATAGCAATATGAATGATCATTATAATTTTACAATTAAATATTATTATTATAAATATTATTACACTGTTGTGTTTCTCTGACTTTAAATGGACTAGTAAACTTTCATTCCTTTATTATTTATAATCCATATTTTTCTTTTGTCCACCAAAAGAACAGCAAATCGATTTTTTAACTCATATTTTCATTTTTTTATCTAACAGAATACTTCCCTTGATATGTTTTATTTTATTTATAAGTTATTTATTTATTATGAGACAATTTCAAAGCTAAATATTCAACTAAATATAATTACGAATATTTATGGCTTATATCAATTTTGAGATTTTGTATGGACTCTGGGTCAAGTAATATCAAAAGAAATAAATTAATAGGAGTCTTTAAATGCCCAGACTGTTTCTGCATTGGAAAAAAAACAGAGTAGGACAGCAGCTACAATACTGAAAACATCATCATCACCCCATCTAAATGAATCAAAAAGCCTGTGAGGGTTAAAGTGAGCAATCCCTGAACCGTTTCTGACACAGATATGCATCACATCTTCTCTTCATTAAAAGGCACAGCTCAACTTATAAAAGTCCAGCTCAAGTGGACAACAAGACTGCAGAACAAAGACAAAAGCAGCCTGCGAGGTCTGCCGGTCACTCCATTACTCACACCCAAATCCACTAGCACTCTGGGGACTATCATGTCTCTGTGAGAGTCTGTGGGCAAAGTCACAGCCGGCCCGCCTCCAACTGTAAAAGTAACTGTGGTTTTCTCAGTGTTATTCATCATGGTCCCCCAGGCTGGTCCATCTCCACCCCGCCCCTCCAGATGACCACCGGCTGACACCCAGAGATGGAGACAATCTTTGATACTTGCCCTCCAAACATGTTCTAATTAAACACATTCATCAGATCCGTCTACAGGGTGAACAGATACACTTGCAGTGTCTCTAAAGCTGCGGATAGAAGTTCAGTGTTCTTGAGAAGAAAAGCCAGGTGGTGTGAATATAGAGGAGTTTTCATTTGCATTAGGGTTTAACGAAACACCAATAAATATGAAAAGAAAATGTATTAGTAATTTCTGCCTGGACAACCTGCCTGGAATTTTTTTCTGGTGATTTTTCTGCTCATTATTAACACTATTATTATTATAATTATAATTATAATTATTATTATTATTATTATTATTATTATTATTATTATTATCATCATAATTGGTCATATTAATATTAATATATTATTAATATTAAGATAATATAATTATAATATAAATTATTATCAATATAGATATTATTATTATTATTATTATTATTATTATTATTATTATTATTATTATTATTATTATTATTATTATTATTATTATTATTATACAGTGGTTACATTAATAAGTTACATAAAATTATTTGTTAATTTTATAAAAAGAAAGTTTTGCTAATCAATCATTTAAATGCATTAATCATAATGTTATTTACAGTATTTACAAATACAGTTTTAAGATTAAAAGTTGTATCTGTTAATGTGTTGTGTGTGAATCAACATTTCTATTAACAGGCATTAGAAAAGTTTCTGAATGCTATAATATACTATTCTCTTAACTTCATGTTACTAAAGTTTACCCTCAAAATGCTCTAGAGTAGTTATGCAATAATATACAGCATAATAATTTAATTATTTCTTTATTATGAATAATTATAATAACAAAACGAATTACAATCATATTATCATCTATTCATTACATAAAAGTTACTCACAGACGGACGGACGGACGGACAGACGGACAGACGGACAGATGTTAAATCTTTTATTTTTACATTTTTTAAATAGTCTTTTTGTAATACAAGTTTGCTATAAATAAAAAAAATATATTGTTGCATCTTATTCCACTTTAAATGTTTAACAATTGGACAGAAAAATTGCATATTGGTTCACTACTGTAACAAAGTACATTGCTTTATGTACTATTTATGTACTATGTATGTACTATGTATTATCTAAAAGTGGTAAATATTAAAAACATTAGTACAATGAAATACTACTACAATTGTAAATTAAACACTACAATATAACAATATAACACTGTAAATATGTTTGAATACAATTATCAGATTGCTTCAAAAAAAATCTAACTGACAATTCATTTCGGAATATAAGGATATATTAAAATTATATCATATTTAGAAATTAAAAGATAATACAATTATACAAAAATTCACGCTAAATATTGCAAAAAAAATTACACCCTACAAAATTTCTTTTTTTTTTTTTTTTTTTTTTTGCTTCTCTTGATTTTTCTTCTTTTTTAAATTTCTATTTAATATTTTCCTCTAACATATACATTTGGGCATACATTTTTGGACCGTTATCGTAAGTTATTTTGTTAGATAAGCTCCAGATTTGGCTTCAGTACTGACTAATAGCTTCCTGTTACAAATATGAATTTAAAAGATAGATTTGTAAGGGGTGTACTTACATATGCTGAGCACTGTATATCCATTTATTTTTATCAAGTGGACAAAATGTACTAAAGCTTGTCTTTTTTTTTTATTTTTGAAAAACAAAAAGACCATTCCTAAAAACAAAACTAATGTTGGCCAATTACTCACAGCCAGCTGACCCAAGGGGTTCCCAAAACAGAGAGAGAGAGAAAAAAAAACATCATCAGATATCAGACCAAAGCCAAGTCTAAACACTTTGACATTTTTTTGCCTAGAAAAGGGCCAAAATGGCAGGTGTCAGAGGCCGTCAGTCTCAGGCTCTGTGCTGGAGGGTTGGAAGTGCCTAGTCAGTGTGGAGGCGCAGTTAACAGCACATTCAAGCTGCCACCACAACACAAGTCTGAAAAGAGCAAAACCTCACAGTCACTCACGTCAAACTGGTGGCAGATGTTCATCAACCCCCCCCCGACACCCCTTCCCCTCATAAAACACCCAAAGAGTGTGTCAACTAGACAGCTTTTCTTATAGCGTGAAGGAACCAGTAGAGGGGGTTTGGGGTGTACAGCAGAGAAGATCAAAATGAGAGAAGCACATGCAATTTCCTACATTTCAAGGTCACTGTTTAGTCCCATTTAAAGTTACTTAATCAGGAGTAAAAAATCTCGGTTTAATAAGGAACATATCACATATCAACATATCAAATTGATATCTGAACAAAGAACTGATAAGTATGTGACCCTGGTCCACAAAACCAATAATTATTTGCATTATTCACAAAGCTAAACAATTAAGCTTTCCACTGTATGGTTTGTTATGATAGGACAATTTTATTATTATTATTAATATTAATATTATTATTATTATTATTATTATTATTATTATTATTATTATTATTATTATTATTATTATTATTATTATTATTATTATTATTATTAAACCTTTATTTTACCAGAAAAAGCACATTGAGATTAGAAATCTCTTTTACAAGAGCATCCTAGCCATTAGGCAGTATACAGTTTACATGGGTTTATCAAACAAACAAAAACAGATAACAGGTAACATCATTCATCCATCAAAACACACAGAGTCGAAGTCAGAATTATTAGCCCCCCTGAATTATTAGGCCCCTGTTTATTTTTTTCCCCAATTCTTGTTTAATGGAGAGAAGATTTTATTCAACACATTTCTATAGATAATAGTTTTAAAACTCATTTCTAATTACTGATTTATTTTATCTTTGCCATGATGACAGTAAATAATATTTGACTAGATATTTTTCAAGACGTTTCTATACAGCTTAAAGTGGCATTTAAAGGCTTACCTAGGTTAATTAGGTTAACTAGGCAGGTTAGGGTAATTAGTAAAGTTATTGTATAATGATGGTTTGTTCTGTAGACTATCGAAAAAATACATAGCTAAAGGGGCTAATAATTTTGACTTTAAAATGGATTTTAAACAATTAAAAACTGCTTTTATTCTAGCCGAAATAAGACAAATAAGACATTCTCCAGAAGAAACAATATTATAAGTACTGTGAAAATTTCCTAGCTCTGTTAAACATCATTTAGGAAATATTTTAAAAAAAATAAAACAAATTCAAAGGGGGCTAATAATTCTGACTTCAACTGTACAATGACTTTTCAGAACATCTGCACACTGTAAAAAAAAAGTTAAGTTAACTCAAACAGTTTGAGAAAACCATTTAAGTTTTGAAACAAAATGGTACTGTAAACTTATATATTGTGTCACATACATATATTATTTGTGTTGCTATCATCAAACTTTTAGAGTACTAGTAACTTAAACAGTTTAAGTTCAGTTATGAAATCACTATTAGCTCAATTAACTTAAACTGGTCAATTAACTTAAAAGTCCAAACAACTATATAGCTACTCAAATGGTTTGGTATTCCTTCTGGCATTAGAAGTTAAGAAGTTATGTTAACTTAGAAATTAAGTTAACACAAAAAATATAATTAATTAATTCATCACTTAGAGTTCTAATTAAAATAATATATTTACGAGTTACCATAACTCTTTTTCATTGAGTCAAAGTAACTGTTTAAAATATTATAAGTTAAACTAACTTATTTAATTTAGTGATTTTCACTGTTAGGTTTTGCAGTGCAGGTCAATGTTTCAAACTACAAATCATTTTAAAAAAATTTAAAAGCATGTAGTGAAACCAACTCTTTAAACTGCGACTTTGTTTGAAGGATCCTCCATGCAAAAGGTGCTGCATATTTAAAAGCCTTTTTTTTCCATTTCGGTATACGCACCACTGGTACAGACAATAAATAAACTTCCAGAGATCGAAGGCTATCGCTGAAGACAGGTTTTTTTACAAATGGAAGTTTGGTGATATAAGGGGAGCAAACCCAGAATAGATTTATACACAAAGATATACCAATGCTTGAGCCTATGAGTGGACAAACAGACCATCCTACCCAACACACAATGATGAGTGAGGGATTTAAGATTTGTAATAAACCTCAGTGCACCACGGTAAACGGTGTCTAAAGCATGCATATACAATAATTGCCTGAGATACAACTTTTAGAACATATGGAATCTGAGGTTTCAAAGAACGTAAATATTGAGAAAATCGCCTTTAAAGATGTCCCATTTAAACTCTCAGTGGAGCACATTAATAAAAAATGAGGTTTTAATACATTTACAGTAGGAAATTTCCAAGATAAATTCATAAAAAAATGATCTTTATATACAAATTTATTTTTGGTAATTGCCAAAAATATACACATTACATAAGACATGATTTTGGGGTCCAGGGTCACAAATCTTTCATGTTCAGTTATTGGTTAATCTGCACCTGTGACAAATCCTATTTAGCTGTCAGCCAAACTGTGCAGTTTTCACTGACTTTTTTCACAGCAAGATTGTGAGCCATTCTACAATGACTGAAAGCCTCAGACAACAGTGGGTCCAGATGAAGGTCAAAAGAATTAAAACCCTTTCAGTCATTAAAACCACAGACTTGGAATTTTGCTTTAATATTTTACAATATTACAATAAATCTTTATAATGTCACTAATTCATTCAAGTCTCCCAAAAAGATTAGTTGTCCCCAAAATACAAAGAGAGTAAAGGACAGGATAATGGGGATTATGTACATTGTCAAACTGATGAAAGACTGAACACTAAGCATGTAAAGACATCAGTGAAAAGTGGAGGTGAAGAGTCATGGTTTGAGGATGTTTCGTCAGCACAAGTTCAGTCTCTTGGGCAGAGTGAATGGAAATGCTTATCAAAAGCTAACTCCACTATATGAAGTTTCATCCTGGCATTCATCACCCAATCAGACAGCAGAGCTTCATGTCAGAAACTGTTAATGCAGTTCTATGATGCTGAAAATACAGAAATAATGAATAGGGCAGTCCTGATCTAAACCTGATTGATATTCATTCATTCATTTACCTTTGGCTTAGTCTCGCCACAGCAGAATGAACCGCCAACTATTCGAGCAAATGTTTTACGCAGCAGATGCCCTTCCAGTCGCAACCCAGTACTGGGAAACACCCATGCACTCTCACATTCACTCATAAATTATGGCCAATTTAGTTAATCAAATTCACTTATAACGCATGTCTTTGGTCTGTGAGGAATACTGGAGCACCCAGAGGAAACCCACGCCAACAAGGGGAGAACATGCAAACTCCACATAGAAATGCTAACTGGCCCAGCCAGGACTCCAATCAGCAATCTTTTTGCTGTGAGGCGACCACTGAGCCACCGTGCAACCACCCTAAAATTATTGGAAAATTATTGGCAACTAATGATGGATTCACACCAAACATGAAGAACCATGTCACCCGCTCTAGTTTACTCGCGGGATCTTTTTCCAAGGCATGCAATTTTTTGCTTGAGTTCAAGTACATGAACTTGCGTGGTAGATTGTGGCAAAATCCACGCGTTCACAACAAAAAACAGCGGACAAAAGGTCAATCAGAAAACACAGCAGACTGTTACATGACTCACGGGGCATGCCCTAAGCATTTGCATGTACTTTAAGTCATTAATCCGGACCTGACAAGCAGCAGCATGATCAGGAGAACACAGTCTTATATGTTGCTATCATTAATGTGCATGCCTCAGCTTGCATATAAGCCACAAAATTTCCTAATGAGACAACAATAATAATTTTCCTCCCTTAGTTATTTATATTAGTATTATTACACAGTTAGTTGTTAAATATTTAACTTATTATGTATTTGGCACTTTTATTTAAAAAATGGGAGCCTCAGATTGTTTACTATGCATCACTGCATAGTAACGACTCACAAAACATGTTCAAACTTGCATCAGGATGCAAAATCCAGGATATCACATATTTATTCAGCTCCACTCCAAAGAGGCATAAGGTTTGTTTAATACCTTTTGTTAATTTATCGTGTTTATTGTGAAATTTGATGCATATGTTTCAACTAACACATGTCGACTGCTGAACCGTCTCAAATCACTTTTGAGCAAAATAGGTTAACGATACTCTGATGGGTGTACATTAGATAGCTCACTCACTACATGTAGGTAAACTGAAACTCCACCCATTAAGTTAAAAATATTTAAATAGGCATCTACTTTGTTAGTTAAAATAGACAAATTAACTATAATTACATTGCCCTTGTTCAGCGTACATCATGCTGTGTCTGTGTCTCTTTGTGTGTGTATTATGTGTGTATGTGTGTGTGTCACAGCTACACGTCAGAGCAGAGGTAATTAATATTAATGACCGATCCAAATATGGTCAATTATGGACCTTACGATTGCAGGGGTATCTTATGGAGTAATAAATAAGCATATAAAATAATTTCTGAAGATTTTTCTAACTTACCTAACCATAAATCTACTACGTAGATATCAGAGAACAATTTATGGTATTTTTAAGGTGCTTCTACACCAAAGCGTTTTTTTACCTGCAGAAATGTGAGCACTGCTCTAAAAAACGCACAACTGTAAGCGCTTCAACTGTCAAAATTAAAAATTCCTGAGTGATCAGCGGTGAGTGTGAACAAGATGGTGTTTCTAAGTGCAAAAAAGTTAAACACAAGAACCTCATGCATCTCAACTATGAATATTTTGGTGATTTGTTGGTTCACACTGGATCTTGGATCTTGAATTCAAATCACTTAAGCAAAGCTCATTAAAAAGAATATACCAGAGTTTCCATGTTCTAAATTTCAATACCAGTTTCATTAGAAACCTAGTTCATATATGCAGATGTGGAATTGAAGTTTCCATGTTTTGATGTTGCCTGCATTTTCATTTTCTGTACTCTAAGGGCTATAAACCACAACCTAAAACGGCCAAACACAAGTAAATGAGGCATGAAATGTGCAGCATGTTAAAAATTGTACTGGTGGGGATTGCTTCCAGTTGTTCTGACATCACAAGAGACCATTAGATTAGAAATTGACAAATGAGAATTTGGCATCAGGGTTTAAGGCAATGAAAACTTTCAAGCAGACCGCATGCTTGATCTCATGCTTGGCTGCCCCGGATCAATCAGCACAGTGCGGATTGAGAATGACACTGCAGTCCATTCTTCTGGAAACTTCATTTTAAATGCAAGAAAGTACTCACAGTAAGCTGGCATGTTTGATAAACTCATAACATAGATGACAAATTCTCACATTATGAAGAGATTTCATATCATATAATTTAATTTCTATTTTTATATTATATTGTTTTATAAAATGTAATGCAATGTTACATTGCATTAAAGAGTAAATCTTCTTGTTACCTAAACAGTGTGTATCTGTTGTAACACATTGCAATATTATGTGTAAAATAATTATTATTTACGTCTTCGATAGACATTAGGAAGCATTTTATAAAGCACATTTTTGTTTGTCTCGCTAGTAAGTCTGTGTATTAAAATGTCTGCAACATACAGTAAACAAACAAGTTTATTGCATGGCACCAGCCATTTCAGGAAGGCAGATTTGAATTTAGCAGCTGATTAATGCTCTACTGAACATTCTAATCACACCGGTGTGACTGAACGCTACAGAGATCAGCCAAGACGGATCACACCACTGTAATTATTAGCTTTAAATGTGTATGAGTACAAAGTTGCTCCCCTGTTTTATTTATGGTGATATCATATGATATAATTGGTGCCCTAGCAGAAGATAATTCTCTTAAATCAGTTGATCCATTTTTTTTATTTCAAGGGGAGTAAATTAAAAGCAATGGTTAATTTCTGGATGAACCTCTCTTCAAACTGCCAAGATTTAGATAAACAGGATAAATTACTTTAATTACCCATAGCATGGTAAATATACTACTACAGATTTTACAGAACTACACCCTTATATTGACTTATACTGTGTTCATCATTTGTATACAGTGCTTAATTATCTCCATTCAATTGAGGTAAATTCACTTTAATAGCTTAATTGATTAATGTATTTAATAACAAATATATTAATAAACAATAATTCCAACTGTTTTGTATCTATTTGGATTATTTCTAAATCAAACAGACATCTTAATCATTTGATAGTAGGCATGGGACAATAACCAGGTTTAAGGTTTACTGCGGTCTGGAAAAGTCAAGGTTTTAAAACTGCTAAAATTCTGTTTTACTGCCCCTACATTATATGGAAGTTTGTTTTTTTTATTTGTTTTTATGACTATTTTATTTAGTTTTTTAGGGCAACGGTATTTCCACATCAAAAGCTACTATTCAGCCAACAATTCAGGAAACATTTGAGAAACAAATCACTTATGCACCAACATACAAGCATGCTATGGACTTGAAAAGTGCAGTGACATACATTATATCCAAATAAAAGAAAGATATGCAAAGATGCCTTTTCAAGTTGTAAAGAAATTGTGTTTTTGAAACCAATGAACACAGCAGAAGTCAAAGATTTATTTGAATTATTTAGCCTGACATGTTTACTGTGCCAAAATATTTGAAATGTTTCTAAAAATAAATATATTGTCTTCAATAGGGGACAAGGTGTTTTTTTACCCAAAAATGAACATATTTTAGAGCAGTAAACACAATGTTCTGATACTGTTAAACCGTGATATTTTTATCCAAGGTTATCATACCATCAGAATCTTACACCCATGCCTATTTGTTAACCTGTCTGCTTTGCTCTTTGACGCAATGTAAATCTTAGAGCAAATGCAAGATGGCACATTTACATCAAAGACCCACTGCTGTCAAACAAACACAGACATTAGCATAAATTTCAATATATTAGAAGCAGTCAATCAAAAGACGAGGAGGGCTCAAGACAGTTTCTGATGGAGCCAGTGGTTCTGGCTGTCCTCTGTGAAGCGGACATCTATCCCTCAGTGAGCCATTAGCCCTGGGCCTGTGACTGGCAAATATTCCTCCTCGTTCCTCACCGTCCTAATCACCCTACCCAGAATCCTCCTCAGAGGAAAAACTTTCCTGATGAAGAAACTCTAGTCATCCAGGCCCTTCCAGCAAAGAGTGATTTCACTTCACCAGGAGCAAGCTTACTGTAAAGGCCATGTAATACAGGCTATTTTATATGGATATATATATGGGAAATAAATATTACATTACAATTAATACATATATAAATGCTACTAAAAATAGGAATGGTAATTATTATTAACATTAAATTAAAGATTTTTTTAAGAATACAATGATTATTACTGTCCTGTTGTCAAAATGATTCTACAAACTTGTAAATAAGAAAAATTACTGGTATTTTTTACAAGAAAATATTAATTCTTTATTAATCTTTTTACACAAATTCATTCATTTATTAGTAAATAATTGAGGTAATTTTTACAAGAAAATAATAATAATTATTATTAATTTAACTTTATCATAAGGAGTGTCAGTTTTTTTTTCTTATTTTCAATAGTTTCTTTGATATTAAATAAAAATAGAATTAAAATAAAGGCAGGTTTGTTATTAGGAATTTATGCTGACATTTGTCATTGGTAAGAACAATTCCAAAATGGCTAATCTTGCATAAAGTGGGATTTTTTTTGCTGATCCCAGCAACAGCGTAGTGAAGGAAATACAAAAATAGAGAGGAGAATAGAGCTCCTGTAATTCAGTGAGTCTAATGGCCAGTGACTGGCCGGCTGGTGGCAGAGAGTCAGCCTGAGGGCAGAAGGCTGGTCTTCAGTCTGTCCAATCAGTCTGTAGCCACAGCTCAGTATCAGGATCACTGTCCTGACAGTCAGCAACACTACAGGCTCCCTCGTTAACCAAGATACATGTCATTTTGTCCTTCAGGGGCGAGAGGCAAAGTCACGACCGAACAGCAGCAATGACCAGAGTCAGAACAGTACCTTTTCCTTACACTATAACAATTCTTGGAACATATAATAAAATAAAGAAACATACATGAGCTGTTTGAAGACAAAAACCTGACAAATGTCTTGAATCTCAACATTTGAACAGCGTCTTTAGGTGTGGTAACCATAAAATAAGCAGAATTAGTGAATCCAGGCCATTATATTTATTAGCAAATAATGCACACCCGAGGAATAATGGCCACTTTGTTCATTTCTATGTAATAAAAGAGTACAAAAAGTGTCAGAAAACAAAAATGAAGATCTGCTGCAAGGAGACACATTTCTTGCACTTAAATTACACTAAACACCACATGAGCAAAAGAAGATGCTTGAGCTTTCTGTCCTTATCATAATCACATCATAAGACTTTATGTCCTGTTCGTGGTTCATTTAAATCCCTTCTGTCATGGTCCAGACCTGACAGTCTTGTCTGTCCTATCAATGTTTAATGTTTCCTTGTTTGTCCTGTGTTAGTTTACGTGGCTTTGCCTTAATTTGTGTTGGCCATGTGCTCCTCTTGTCTTTTCACCTTGTTTTCAGTTACACTGCCCTCCTATTAAGACCTGATTGTTTTCCCGTCTCTCATGCTTTGCTCTATATATTGTGCTGCGTTCTCATTTCTTTGCTGGTTTGTTCCATGTGGGCTTGTCTTCGCTAATGTATCCTAGCCTTGTATCCTTACCTAGTATTTTGTTTTGCAGTCTTGCCTGTTCTTCTATTTCTCTTGTCTACTTATTGTTTGCTTGTAGCGACACATTTTTTTTGTTCATTCCTACAGTAGTGTTTACTTCATTTTGTGTTCTAATCTGTCTTGCTTTTATCCTTATAACCATTTCTGTTCCGTTTTTTTGCAAGTCCCGGTCTCATATTAGTAGCTGATTTAATCGTTTCTTTTTGATCGTTTAATTTCTCTCTTTGTTTAAGATTCTAGATTTTAGAAGTCTTTATTTTAGTTTTCTGTTTTATATAAGTCAGACTAGTTTTCCTTCTAACAAGGATTTATTTTTGATTTCTAATTTTCTTTTAGATTTAGTTTAGTTTTATTATTTTATTGGATAATCATTACAGCCTGTTTGCTGTCCTGTCTTTTGTCTAATACTTTTCCAGTCCTATTCTGTCCTGACTTCCCTGGCCTGCCAGTCTGGAGTTTACGTCGCATGTTTCCCATGTCTAGCGCTGGTTTTGTCCACTGTTGCTCTTACTCCTGGCTGGCTGTTGATTCTGGTGCCATCTTGTCCCTACCACTGGCTTCCCTGTGTGTTTTTACCCCTACTGTTTGAATTCTTTGCTGCAACTTGGTCTGCTTTCTTCCAACCATCCGGACACTTTTGGTTCACTTTTTACCCACTTTCTTTTTTTGCTCATACTTCAGTCTATCCAAAACAGCAATCCTAGATAGCAGGGTTCACAATCATTCAAAAGTACTTACATACACAATCAGACCAATAGTTCTAAGATACAGAATTATTAGAACAGAATTTTTGAAGTGCTTTTTGAGATGTTGAATTTGCAATTACGACCAGATCCAATGCTTTTAATTCTGGAATTATCTGAACAAATGCATTTGTTGTCAAAACCACAACATAAATTGCTCTCATACTGTTTATCTACTTCCAAGAAGTTACTGCTACTGTTTTGGGGAAAAAAAGGAATCCCATACATGTAAACTGTGGCTTGGAGAAATTACCTCTATGTTACATTTGGAGTGAATTAGATACTATTTGAAAAGAAAACTTGACAATCTGACAAAATTTGGCATCCTTTTATCTGTTACCTTGAAAAAACCTTGTGGAATAATGTATTATTTCTGTTTTAATATGCTTTGTCAACATACTCTGTTGTTCAAACAGGTCTTTGTAAAAAAGTTGGCTTGATATTTGGGTGGGTTATTTCTTTATTATTATGATGATTTTCATATTGTTTTTCCTTTCCTTTTCTTTTCTTTGCCTATGTTATATGTGGACAAATTATGTAAAACAGAGAATCATTTTCTTTCTAAATCTGTGTCTTTAATAAAGCTTTTTTAACAAAAAAAGACCAATCACACCAGGGTTTGTTTAAAAATAAACACTCCACTGGAAAAACCAAGGTATGATACATATAAAAAATCTGAAAAATTCTGGTTGATATGGTCTCCTCTTTGGGAACACTTAAAAGAGCTTTCTTGATGTCTATGCTGGACTGCTTGTGATTTTCTTTCAATCCTACTTGATTCTTATTATAAAACTGTTTCAAAACAATGTTTGTAATTTAGTTTTCGGTTGTTTTATTAATTTTTACATCCTGTCCTTTAATCGCTATACACTCTGTAACATTAGTGTGTGATGTGTGACACTGACTACATTTACATGGACATCAGTAATCAAATTATTTGCCTTACTCTGAAAAGACAATAATTTGATTAGGGTGTTTACAAGAGTCGCTTTTTCAATGTTCTTTTCATGATCCCGTTGTACGTGTCATAGCACATAATTCGATTAACGTCATTTGGTCCCCAGGCTGTCCACATTTCCTCCGCAATTTCATGTATTTTTGGGTGTTTCATTTTTAATTTGTCGACTTTAACTGCAGTTTGACACTTTCACTTTCATTCAGGAACATTTTATGCATGCCCCTGTGACAACCAAGATATTGGATGCAAGTATAAACTGCTGGAAGAGTGTTGTTTTAATGGAATTTGATACCACATGCTGAATTGGAAAAAAAATCTCTGCATTTCGCAATGCAGGTTGTCTGTGGTCCTTTACTGACTTGGTACAGAGATAAGTGTCAATCAGCCGTTTGTGTATAGACTATCCTGTCGCAAAATGTGGCGAAAATCCTACACGATAGTAATAGTTTGATTGCAGTGTTTACATGTCTGTAGTGCACTTCAATAATGTGACTAAAATCGGCATACTTCACATGTCTTAATTCGATTTCTATTTAGTTCGATTATGATCTTAATCAGACTTAATTAATCAAAAATCGCTGCTTACATGGTCGACTCTTGATCAGAATATTGTCTTAATTGTATTAAAATTGGATTATTAGTGTCCATGTAAACATACTCACTGTTAACATTAGATGATTTCATGGGCATACAATAAAAAAAATATTAAAATATAAATAAACATACCACTAGTAAATATATAGCAGATGCCCACCTAACCCAAACTTGCACAACAAAACTGACAGACCCATGACTAAAGAGCAAAGAGTGTCTCCCAACAGCATTAACAACGCATGTCAGCCAAGGTCAACTTATTTAGGCCATATATTTTAGATTTGGTGAATATATTCCTTTGAACATGCAGTAAAGCACATCATTAGCAACTCTGAAAAAAACACACCACCAGTCAAGAGATTGTAGTCCAGGAATCTCACACCAGACGTTCACAGCTAATTATGTGCAGCTTCACTCCTCATCCAAAGCAACTGAAATCACGCTAGCAGTCTAGAAGGATAAAAGCAGCTGGCAGTGAAGAGTGCAGGGCCAGAGGAGGGCGCCACACTGGGGTTCCAGACTAGTGTAAATCTCACTGCTAATATAATGGAGCAGACTCAACTAGGGCACTCAACTGCATTGTGGAGGTTCAGAGAGAGGACAACTCATCCTTACACATGTACAGAACAGGTAACAGGACAAACACACAACAGAGACCATTTAAAAAGAGCACAAGAGAGACTAATTTAAAAAAGCTGCATGCACACTATAGCATATATGCACACATATGATCGTAAATTATTTAAATATGGAAAAAACTGGAAACAATTTTTAAAGACTTGCTGAAATAAATTAAGAAGAACAGATGATGTGTAGAACTGTAGATTCAGTGCATGTTGGTGTTATTACAGTCAGAAGCCCCTTTCACACAGTAATACCACCAGTAAATATCTGTAAAATAACCACTTTAACGATATTTTTAAAAAGAGCCTGTTCACACATGATCTCTTTCTGAAAAATTATTAGTGATTTTTCATAAAGGTCTGTATGTGTGAAAGAGGCTACTAGATAGTAACTATCTATGAATAATACATATATTTAATAAATAGGGGTTGCACGGTGGCGCAGTGGGTAGCACAATCACCTTACAGCAAGAAGGTCGCTGGTTCGAGCCCCAGATGGGTAAGTTGGCATTCGTGTGGGTTTCCTCTGGGTGCTGCCCCCCACAAATCCAAAAACATGTGGTATAGGTGAATTGGATAGGCTAAATTGTCTGTAGTGTATGTGTGTGAATGAGTGTGTGTGGATGTTTCCCAGTGATGGATTGATAGGTGCTACCGGAAATTTGGAAGAACACAGGCTTCTCCCAAAAGATTCTAAGATGATGTACAAGAGGCATCATTGTAGAAAAATAATATTTCTGAGCTTTTATTTACCTTTAAATAAATAGTCGCATATCCAAAATTATTTGCAAACTCTTTCAGTCTATGGGAAAATCAAAAGTTCTGTACGTTCCAAATAGTCCAAGCTCCGACAAAGTGACACCTCTGCTGGTGGAAACATCTCAAGGCACACAGCCCAACGGACACTGCACATTGCTGGGTTCCACAGATGCAGACCAAGGATGACACCACTTCTCAGGAGAAGTCACACAAAAGCCCACTTGGCCTTTGCAAATGCTCATCTTGACCAAGAAGACTTCAGGTGTTCTGTTTTATGATGAGATGAAACTAAATTTGAAATGTTTGGCCACAATGACGAAGCCTTCATTTTGGTGAAAAAAGGATAAACCTTGAACCGTAAGAACACCATCTTCACCGTCAAACATGTTGGTCAGAACCTAATAATTTAAACCTTTTGCAGTGGCCCAGTTTTAAACCTTTTGCAGTGGCCCAGTCAAAGTCCTGAATTATATCCAATTGAGAAACTCTGAAGGAAGCTAAAGATCAGGGTGAGGGCAAGGAGACATCCAACCTGAGTGAGATGGAGCTCATCGCTAATAATGAATAAGCTAATATTCCAGCGGAGACATGCAAAAAGCTGTTCAAATATAGGATTGCAACAATAGCCAATAAAGGCTTTTCTATTGAATATTGAGAAAGGTGTGAATAATTCTGGACATGCCACTTTTTGTTTAAATATAAATAAAAGCTGAGAAATATTTCTTTTCCACAATGATTTCTCTTGTACATCGTCTTATTATCTTTTGGGAGAAGCCCGTGTCATTTCCGGGCAAAAATAAAATTTGCTGGTTGAATAAAAGTAACCAGGGGTATGAATAATTACCTGTTTTAGTAATAAATACCAATATTCTTATGATATACAGACATTTAAAAAATAAAAATGTACAAAAATATTAAAGCTTAAATAAAAAAAATAACTACTTCTAACTATTAGTTGAAAAACCTTTCGCTTCATGCAAATAAAGAAAAAATCAAAGAAAAATGTAAAACTGTTTTCTTTGCAACAAATACAGCAATATTA
Source organism: Danio aesculapii (assembly GCF_903798145.1). Taxonomy (NCBI): domain Eukaryota; kingdom Metazoa; phylum Chordata; class Actinopteri; order Cypriniformes; family Danionidae; genus Danio; species Danio aesculapii. Next base: position 31,410,264 of record NC_079447.1, on the reverse strand, counting down.
AGCATTTTTTGTGAATGTAAGATAACTTGAAGCCCTTGACAACAGAAGCCTTCTACAGACGCTTGTACTTTCATGTTAGAAATTGCCACACCTGCTCTTACATGACACTAAAAATGAGGTGCCAACTGATAATAATACTTATCATTTTTATTAATATTCATTTTTGTATTTTTTTAAGTTACAACTTGACTTCACTCTGGCATTCTGCGTGAAGACAACTTTTGACTTCTTTACTTAAAAAAGATCTCATCACAGAAAGAACCAAGAAAATGTCAAGTGTTCATCCCAGTCTTCCTTAAATAAGAACGGCAGCAGCTCAACAGGCAAGCGTGCCTTCATTTATAGGAAGAGCGGCTGATCCCGCAGGCTCATTACCGCACACAGTCTGCTGGCGCTGCCTGTCATTCCTCAGCAGCAGTCAGCCGAAAGAGCGGAGAGGAGACACGGCTCAAGGGGACTGAAGGAGGAAGACACGGGACAGTGGGTGGGGGCAAATATATGATGGTTTATTTCTGAACTAGCTGAAGAGCGGGGAGACAGATAGCAGACGGTGCAAATGAAGCCGTCGCTTTAATTGACTAGAGATGTACAAAGTGCAGTGCTGAAGTGAACTCTCATAAGGGAGTGATGGGTTATTAAATAAATAAATAAATAAATAAATAAATATTATTAAAATAAATTTGACTTTTGTTTTAAAAAGAAATGAATACTTTTATTCAGTAAGAATTGATTACAATGTATAATTGAACATTTACATAATTCTAGAGGTTATGCATCATTGTGATCAAGGTTTGGCAACCTTTTATAATATTTTATTTCATACTTAAATTATTTATTTATTTATTTATTTTGTTGATGAGGTTAATTTAAGATTTTCATATATGTATGTATAAAGATATTCATGGGTGGAATGGATGTATTTGTGTATATACATATACATTCATACATATATATGTATGTATTATTAGTTTTTGTTTGTTTTGTTCCCACTGGTTATATGTTTCTAAAAAAAATCAATAAAAGCTAAGTATAAAAAAAAGTATCGATTAAAATTATTAAAAGTTTTTTAAGTTAACTTTACACAAATGTTATGTCAATTACATTATTTTGATCTTTTTATTCATACAGGGACAGACTATACGTATTTCTTTCTATTTCTGCACAGAAAATCTGTGGATTTAGGAAGAATTATTATGAGAGTATAAGAGTTAAAAAATTTAAATGAAAAATATATTTCTTTATTCTTAGAACCACTTGTTTGGAAAACAAAGCTAAAGCTTATAATACATCCAGAAAATATGACTTCTATTATATATAAATGATTTAAACATTTGCATATTACTCCATAATATTACTGAAATTGCTATAAAAGCAGAATACATATCATATATAACACAACAAACTGTAAAAAATGCTGGGTTCCACACAATTCCTTCATTTTGTCCCAACACAAATTAATTAGGTTGACTTAATCGTTTTTACAAATTTAAGTGGACTGAACATAAAATAATTACGTTGTTGCCCAAAAAACATTATTTTAATTAAGTAGTTTGAACAAAATCTTTTTTTGAGGGCATAATATATTTACACCCATTTACATAAGCAATCAAATAGATTTAATGATGGTATAAGGGTATATTTTCAGCGGATTTATGCGGGCACAGATTCCATGTGGGCTACATGTAACGTACCATTGGTAATAACCTTTAAGATTATTTAAAAATTGTTCAAAGTTTTTGGATCAATTGCCATAATTGTTTTTTAAAAATGTCTATATATTTTTATTTATAGTTTAAGATTGCAGTTATTTTAGTTTCAAGTTTATTTAATTAAAGTTTTTTTAAAGTAAAGCTTTTTTTGTTTAATAATTGTGTCTTTTTTCAGAATAATTCAGTTTTAAAATAAAAAATTGTGTTATTAGCAAATTAACATTAATAAAGTATCATGTATCCTTTGACTACATTTTGAGTCTGTTTTTTGATCCACCATTAAATTCTAATAGCACAGCCCACACTTTGACTTTGTAAATAGTGAATGAATGTTTTCATGCGTGTTCTCATACAGGTAATCGCTTCAAGAAAAGCACAATTTAATTTAAGCACTTCACCCAGGTGAAACTTTAAGATTCCTTTTGCCAATTGTAAACCAAAAGTTAACATTTTATATCAACTAGCTTCTGCAAATACTTGGCTGTGATTTCCAGTACAGGAAACAAAGTTCAAACTGTCTGGCAAGTCCTGAAGTGATAGTGGAAGTTGCTCTGCCAAAGTGAAGATCTCAAATCGTCCACTTTCAATTTAGAATGGAGGCTGAAATGGATCCCCTTGCGGAGCACCTTGGATGTCAATTCTGACGCATCATGTATTGCTGGGAACTATTGAGGCAGACCTGGCAACCCGTCTGAGCTGAGCTAAGGGATGCGGAGGGCTGTAATAAAAAACCGCCATCAGCGTACGCCATAAACGGCCACTTCAGAGCGGTTCTGGGCAGCTCTCCAGTCAGAACCATAAGTCAACAAACAGCAGTCTGGCTAGATGGAGAGAAAGACGATCCCAGATCCACTCTTTATTTGGCTTGGATAAGAACACATCGGATTGGTTTGGTTTGAAGGACGGTGAGAAATATTTGTTTTTAATTAGAGACAGTCAAACAGGGTCCAGATACCATTTAAAACCCGCAAGAGTAACACATTCCAGACGGGCAGCGTTTCCTTTGCTCCTTTTCTGTGTACCTCGTTTGACAGTTGCTGTTTTGGCTCTTAGTAGGGTTTATTGATAAAACATTTGCAAATTTCAGGCTGCAATTGCACTGTACAGGAGCCTGATGTGACCTCAAATCATTGTGGGTCTCAAAAATAATAACTGCTTAGCAACTATCAGAAGAACACAAGGTTTTAAAGTCACCATAAAAAAGCAAAACTGACATAGAATTTTGCAGTATTTATTTTACATTTTTAATCTGATCTCTGATGGCATGTTTACTGGTTTGAGGGTGGGACAACTTGTCACTCATAGAAGATCACAAAATAGCAAGCCACGATGATTCAATTAATTCCCAATAAAAATAAATAAATAAATGTTTCTTTTCTTGTTCGAGAAGCCATTTCAATTAGTTAAATATCACAAAAGGAAATATTTAAAAAAAAAATTTTTTTTTGATTAAAGACCCATGAATAAAGGGAAATATCATACCAGTAGGACACATCCATAGGGCTAAAGAAGCGCTGTTTAATTAGGTCCGCGAAGAAGGCCTCAGTTTCCCTGCATGCTTTGCCATTTCCTATGACAATGGTTTGACAGCTGTGAGAGAAAAAAACATTTTATAATTGATTTTTTTGTCATATTTTACACTTTTTATGGCTTTTTTTGATTGAATCAAAAAATAATGAATGGGAAAAAAAGGGATTGGACCACGAAAGCAAGCCAGAAATTTGGCTTGCCCAGAATTTAACCGCACCACATGTCAGAGCACTTGCCCACAAAGTTAAGACTCCAACAGTGCACTCAGCAGCTACAAGGCACTCAGCAGCTACCTTTACATGAACATCTTTTTTTATCTGAATGAAATCGTTCTGAATGATGGACCCAGCATTTTTAGATCTGCTCAATGTGTTTAGTTTTGGTATCACGTGATGGAAATTAAGAGGTTTTTGTGTCTTTCGTTCTTGCTGATAAACTGCTTTTGAAATTAGCACTGTTTTAAAGGTCCCATGAATTTAAAATGAAGTTTTTTAGATGTTAGTATTAGTATTCGTTTTTTAAGACATCCATTAACTGATGTGCGCCAAAACATTGACAAAATTCGAGTTTAGAAGTTATAAAACTGATATAAACATGTAAAGCTTGTAGTTTGTCACTTCTGCCTACAGGTCTGCCTGCTCATACTACAGTCACTTGAGCTTAAACACTCTCACTGGCAGAGCGGTGATAAAACAAAACACTATTGGCTATTTTTTTTAAAGGGGAGGAGCTACACTATGTCCCACCCTTTCTTCGTTTTCGGTTGAGATTACGTCAAACATTGAATAAAAATTGCACATTTCAAAACTTCCCGGGACCTTCAATGGGCCTAAAAATTCTTAATGAAATACAAATTATTCAAAATCAGAACATAATTCTGATAATGTAACAAAATATTAAATCAAAAAGTTCATTTTGTGACTAAATAAGAAGAAAGCTTCCTGACAAAATCTAAAAGTGTTCACAACAGACTCAATTGAACATCCTAATGAAGGCAAATTTTCAATTTCTGTGCCATTTATTTCAGTTTATAGTCAAATTAAAAACTTTTTAAGACCATTATGAATGAGATTTAAGGTCTATATTTCACAATGTTAATCTCATTTGTATAATACAGCAAATTCAGTTTGGACTAGTAAAAGAAATAACTATAAAACCATGGGTGGGAAAACAACGCGGATGCAATGCATTAAGCATTAGAGAATAAAACTAAACACAAATCTTCAATGAATATGACTTTTTAAAGCCTACAACTTTGTTTATTTTTATTAATTTTTAACAGCCTAAGAAAACCCTCGTGCGGATGTGCAGAACTTTTGAGTTTCAGTTTATTATTGAAAAGGTTTATCCCCTTATAAACCAATCAAAGTGATATTGTAATGTGATTTTTATTTATTTATGATTTTTTTAGGCTCCGTACTTGCAGTAAAAGCTAATCTCATTTTGATTACATTACCTGTATTTGAACATAAGATGACGCAGTTTATCTGCCTCTCTCTCTTTAGCGGGCCCATGGAGGTACACCACATCTGTGTGCACAATCTGACCTGAGGAAAGTAAAAAATAAATAAGTAAATAAAAGAATTAATTTACAGAGGATGATATTTCAGGACAGAAGAGGACATGCAACCAGCTATAACTTGTAAATCAACTGAGCAATACATCATAATCAACCTTATAAAGGTACAACAGACTCCCATTTGCTTTCTCTTCAATTTTTAGCCTCCACCTTGTTCCTTGTTCTCGTTTCAGACAATACGACTGCCGTTTTCTGTCAGCCTGAGAGAACAAGCCTAATCGCAATAGACACCTCAAGAGCCTTGCGAGTCACGTGCCTCCACACCCACAGACCTGTCACAGTCAAGCTGGGTTTGCGTGTGGTGCTGCTGCAGGGCAGAGGGCAAAACATGGCAACGCCACCTGACACACACCCGCCAGGCCGATCAGTGGCACACACAGGGCACAGCGTGAGCTCCACCCACTGAGAGAACACAATGGGCAATCTCACCACACCTGCCAATCAGGCACTCGCCTTTATAATGTGGTGCAGTAAATGCAATTAACAATTAACAGGCAAAAGTTCATTATAACCATCTTGGTTCATTTTAATATTGCAAAAATAGCACATGCATTATTATTAGACCACAAGTTATGACAAAAAAATTGCTTAATAAAAACTTAAATATTATAATAAAGCATACTGATTGCAATATCACAATAAAAAACTGAATAAACACCCATCATCTTATGTTTAAGCTTTACTTGAAAAGCGCACGCACCTGCATACATTAAGCAGGTATTTTTGCTAGTTCAAGTTAAGATATTTATGTATATATGTATGTGTGTGTATATATATATGTATGTGTATATATATATATATATATATATATATATATATATATATATATATATATATATATATATATATATATATATATATATATATATATATATATATATATACACATACATATATACATACATATTTATATATATACAAACACACACACACACAATGTAGATTGCGTCAAAGCAACTTAACACAGAAGTTCTAGTAAATCCAGATTTCAGAGTTCAGTTTAGTGTGGTTTAAATTTCACTGCTGAAAGTTCCATCTGTAATTTTATTATAAAATTTGCTTTTTTCTTAGACTCCTTTATCTAGCTATTTTCAGCACTTACAGGTTTTTGCATCTAAACTCTTCACATATATATATATATATATATATATATATATATATATATATAGCACATGTGTTAACCGTTGTTTATTAAACAAATTTTCTTATTGTATTATTTTCATTTATATTTAAAAGACAGCATTTAGAGTCTAGTATTAAGCAGCAAAAAAGTTTTCAATATTGAATTGATACTTTATTAATAACTGAGCACAAATAGTAATTCTTAATATTGTGAGCACCAGGGTGCATATTTTATAAGAAACACAGATAAAAACTGGGTAACTGATCCAAAAAAAATCTTTGTAACAATATTTTATAACAAAAAAAATTACCAAAACACACAATTCTGAGCACAAATAATAATTCTGAATAATTTGACCAGTAGAATGCATATTTGTGGGTTAAATATATTTCAGTTAGAAGACCGGATTTTGTTGCTATAAACAAATAGAAGATGCTTAACTGATAAATAAATATATTATGCTAATGTGTGTATACGTATATGGTTATATATATTCATATTGTATTGTGCGTTATTCCCTTGTGTATAATGAAAATGGTCATATGAGATTATTCTGAAAGTAATTATATTATAACATGCGTTTTTACCCTGGATGTCTTTTAATCTTTCTTTCGTTTGTTTTTATGCTATTTTTCTTTTTATAATTTAACAAAATTTGAGCACTATAGTTAGTACACCTTACAATAATGTGTATAAGTTGTATGTCACTTAAGGTCACATACTGAGATTCAAATGTACCTTGAAATATTGTGTGATTGTACTCAATTGAGTGTTCACAATAAACATAAAATAAAAAAGAAGGCATATTTGAGTGATTCAAAAAGATAAAAAAACTGGGTAACTAATGCAAAAACAAAAAAAAAAATCTTTGTAATAACATTTTATAACAAAAATGTTAATAAACACCCATTTATTATTACTGTTTCATTTCACATTTATTCTGGTATCTTACTGGTGGGGGACAGGATTGCCAGTTTGCAGCCGTGGTAAAATCCTGGATCCACTCCCATGATGACTCTCCCACGCACAGGACACATCAGGAGACGCTGACGCAGATTACGAACAAACATGGCGATGGACTCTTTTTCTGCACCAGCAGTCAACTTTGTCCTGGCACAAAAAAAAAAGAGGCTATAAGGTGTATTTGTGTGCAAGATAAATAACAAGAAGTTTGAAAAAAACAGATACAGAAGTAAGAGCAACATAAATCAGGTTTAAACATGCCTGTATCCTCGATTGAGGAAAGGAATAATGAGCCTCTTGTAGGAATCTTCAGCTGCATTATTCAAAATAGACATTAGCTCCGGCTGTGCATATCCCTGTGGCCTCCACCTTCAGGATATACAAATAAAGAGCAGATATTAAGCAGGTATTTTACTTTACAAACTTATAAAGCATCTTAGAGGTATACAATAAATCTGACTAACACTGTGATCTAATTATTTTAATTTAATTTATTTGTTTTAAAGATATACTCATAATTACAGCCATTCGACTTCATCTTTTTTCATCCAAATCCAGATATTTCAGTAGGAAAAAAAAAAATAGGAAGCTGCTTAAATTTCAAATGACTTTTCTGTTAGCTGAGATTCACTCATTGTTATGATATTGTTGATAGGCAACTGACTTTTTTTTACAGCCCATAAAATGTTGATAATTTGACAACACATTATGTTTAAATGTGTAGGTCATCAAGAAAACAATGGATTGAACATTGTTGAACATTCCATTTTTTTGTTTTATTTTTTTGGGAGGGGCGGATATACAAGTTGAAATATAAGTTTAAATACAAGTCAATACAATACATTTTCAACCCTAAAATGTAATTTTACATAAAAAACATAACTGGGTTAATATTCAATAAATCTAATCTATGCCCACTTAACACCACTGGTGACAATTGTAACCTTGTCCTTTTTCTTGTTACGGGAAGCTCTAAAAGTGTTGTTGCTTTGGGCAAGAAATTCAACTTTTAAATGAAAAAGACGTAAGATGTGGAATTTTTTTTTTTATTGTATAAAAATTGTATATAAATTGTATAACTATTTGTAGTATAACTATTTCTATAGAATTAAAAACAATTCAATTGCAGTGCAATCCAAACTTTGCTGTTTTGGTCACTATTATGACCAAGTATAAAACCGATATTGAACAAAATAATGCTAGAGAATGAAAAAAGTTATATATATTCTCAAATTGCAGGAAAAAAAAATACTTAAAAGGTTTACATAAAAACATATATTAAAACTTCAAAAACAATTGATCATTTTCAAAAACTTATTTAATAAAATGAAGTTCAAGACATTATAGAAAGTGCTACAAAAACAATTGATCTATTGGGCTTTTAGAACAATTACAACAATTGATCTAACTGGGCTACAAAGTTAGAGATGTAAAAATGTAATGCATATTCTCAAATTGCAAGAAAAAGAACTGAAATAAAATGAGTTAAACATAGATTAAACCTTCAAAAACAATTGAGATTTATAAAAAATTGATATTTATAAAAAATATAATTATCGAAATGAGGTTCAAGATAAGGACAACAATATCAAAACCTGAGGTTAAATAGAACTTCCAAATCCATAAAGCTTTTTAAATTTGGGTAAAAGTGGTTAAAAGCCTAAAATATAACTTTTTTTTTTTTTTTCTTCACTTTCACCATTTAGTGAAGTTTTTTTTCCCTCTCCGCTGTCGCCACTAGCTTGCATGGTTCGAGATCTATAGAGCTGCGCATCGCTGGATTTGCTCTTCAGTATTTGGAATCTCAGTAGTGATTATTAAACCACACTGAACTGAGCTAAACTGAACTGAACTTAAACACTACAAACTGAGCTACACTGTTCCTATTTACTATGACCCTTTATATGAAGCTGCTTTGACACAATCTACATTGTATAAGCGCTATACAAATAAAGGTGAATTGAATTGAATTGAATTATTTATTTTATATATTGAAAACGAGGATTATATTCATTAAATTAATTGTATACTCTTATTACATTACAGCTTTAAAAAAATGCTGTTGCCATTTATCAAAAACTATTTCTTGAAGCAATTAGGTCTGAGGCATCATGGGAAACAGCTGAAAAGCTGAAGTGGCTAAATAGAACTTCCAAATCTATAGAGCTTTTAAATGTGGGTAAAAGTGGCTGAAGCCTAAAATATGATTAGTATTATTTATTTTATATATTGAAAATGAGGATTATACTAATTAAATTACTTGTATACTCTTATTACATTACAACTTTTTAAAAATTGCTATCATTTATTGAACACATATTTCTTTAAGCAATTAGGTCTGAGGCATCAAGGAAACAGCTCCATCAGTATTAAAAGCTGAAGTGGCTAAATAGAACTTCCAAATCTATAGAGCTTTTAAATGTGGGTAAAAGTGGCTGAAGCCTAAAATATGATTAGTATTATTTATTTTATATACTGAAAACGAGGATTTACTCATTAGATTAATTGTATTCTCTTATTACATTACAAATTAAAAGATTTGCTATCATTTATCGAACACATATTTCTTTAAGCAATTAATTCTGAGTCATCATGAAAACAGGCTCCATCAGTAATAAAAGTGGCTAAATATAACTTTCAAATTCACAGAGCTTTTAAAATTGGTGAAAATTCTGTGAAACCAAAAACACAATAAGACAATCTTTTAATATGGACATAACTGGATTAAAATGTTCAAAATCAAGTTTATTATTTAAACACTTAAATCTGATTTGATTTTAAAATAACCATCCATATAAAAAACTGTCGCTAATATTTAACACCCAGCAAAATAAAGGTAACTGTTATCAAGCAAGCATATCAGGCCAGTCAATAAAGAAGAAAAAAAACAACAGTAGAAGAGGTGTGTGAGCGTTGTGGGTGAGTGCTGACCTGACGTTGACGCACCACCTACAAAAGTCATTCTTCACCCAGTCGGGGATGTTGACCTTCACTGTCAGAATCTTCAGATTCTCCCCACGGTTAATGGCTAACGTCTGAAACAAGAGAGAGTAACCTGTAGAGACAGCCGACACAAGGCAAGGCACGGTAGAGCACCGCCGGTTCCACCCCCTCCCGCTTCCTCCCAAAACAAGTCACTAAGACGCACCAGTGTTGCACCAAAACCTCCGTGCCTCGCTCACTTTCCCTTTACCGGCCCTCTAAGGAAAAGTGACATGCTGTGAAGCAAATAGTTTTAAGTATCTGACCTTTTCTGAGGAAAACCTTTGGAAAGGAAACAAGAGGGAAAAGATGACCCATCAATCTGGACTCCAAGCGGAAGAAGCGAGCTGACAAATGCCAGCAACCCCCTACACAAACACACACCCCACCACCAACAGCTAATGGCCCGATCAAGACGTGAATTAATGCGGCAAGAAACATGATGAAAATTATATTTCCGTATTTTGGCATTTCCACACCCCGAGGCAGCTGTTTACACGGGTTTTCTCATGCAATGTTTATCGCATTTGAAGTTTTGCACGAGATGAGGGAAACGTCAAAACAAATATCAAACTTTTATCTATAACGCGTGTCATTTTTAACTTGGGTTTATGTGGTTATTGCAAATCTATTAATAACACTAGTGTAAAGATGTAGAATACATACAAGTGGATGATGAGGACTTACATTACGTCTGTGAAATGACATCGGATTCAGTCTAATATTTCAGACTATTGCACAAAATGTAAAGATGAAATTGGAAAAGCTGCAGTCATTTGGGAAGGAGGTGCTTGGTGTGATATGTGAAATGACTGAAGAAATTGTAACCAAAACTTTTTATATTACATGTTTCTCACATATACAGTTGAAGTCAGAATTATTAGACCCCCTTTGATTTTTTTTTTCTTCTTTATAAAATATTTTCCAAATGATGTTTAACAGAGCAAGGAAATTTTTACAGTATGTCTGATAATATTTTTTCTTCTGGAGAAAGTCTTTTTTATTTTATTTCGGCTAGAGTAAAAAGCAGTTTTTAATTTTATTAAATCCATTTTCAGGTCAAAATTATTAGCCCCTTTAAGCTAACTTTTTTTCGATAGTCTACAGAACAAACCATCATTATACAATAACTTGCCTAATTAACCTAGTTAAGTCTTTAAATATCACTTTAAGCTGTATAGAAGTGTCTTGAAAAATATCTAGTAAAATATTATTTACTGTCATCATAGCAAAGATAAAATAAATCAGCTTTTAGAAATGAGTTATTAAAACTATTACGCGTAGAAATATGTTGAGAAAATCTTCTCTGCCTTATACTGAACTTGGGGGGAAAATAAACAGGGGGGCTAATAATTCTGACTTCAACTGTATATCCTATAAATGTCAGTAAATGCAAACAAAAAGAAACCTGTAGATTTCATTTTTATACAAGCCAAACGTGTTATAGCTTTGGTATGGAAAGATACCCAAAGACCTGTTCTTGCACAACGGATAAACAAGATGTCAGTCTGTTAATTTTGCTCTAGAAAAATGAACATATGTAATCAGAGGTAAAGCAGAGAGTTTTTTAAAAAAAGCGGTTCCCTTTCTGTCACTTTATGAGTGAATAGATAAAAATGGAAGCTTTTGGAAGGATGACTGTAATTGGAAATTTAAAGTAATAATGTGCTTTTTAAATTATTATTATATACATACATACAGTGCTCAGCATAACCGAGTACATCCCATTTTGAAAATGAATATTTGTATCCATTTCTCAGTGAATATAGGCATTTTGGTGCATTTAAACAAAACAGATTTATTAAACAGATATATTTATTAAAATAATATGTCACTAAACATATTTAGAAATTGAAAGATAATACAATTAAATTCAAGCTAAATATTGCAACAAAATAAATAAATAAAATGTTTTGCTTCTCTTGATTTTTTCTCTCTTTTAAATTTTCTTTTCTTTTAAAGTATATGCAGAAATATAATATTGTATAGCTTCCTATTAAAATATTAATTTAAAGGATAGACTTGTGACAGGTGTACTTATATATGATGACTGTATATTCGTGAATTTAAATCTGTTTATTAATTATTTTCATTTTATTTTATTATGTATACAGAATTGTTTATTATTTTATCACCTATTTTAAAAAATATTTCTGCTTAATAAATGTTTGGTTGGGAAAGTACATTTTGAAATATCATTTAAGTTAATTTTTTGCAGGGTTCACTGGATTTTGTAATATGAATAAAATCAATAAAAACAAAGTTGAAAAAAACAACACTATAAATAATAATACACCATTTATTTAATGCAAATGCATACATTTCAGAACTCCATGTTTAGAGAGTATCCTGGAGGAATATAGAAACTTTGGTGCTCATTTTTTTTCCAACAAGATAACATTATTTAAAGATTCTCTGCAGTCATTAAATTTATCCCTTAAATCTTTGATCAAGCTCAAAATATTTTGTATTTTTAAAAAGCAATAAAGTGATTATATGTTATTAGGAGGTTACAACACTTTTGTGTGAGTACAGATATTCTGGAGATGGTATAGAAGAATTTGGTTGAAAGTATTGTGAGTTTTAACATGATTGCATGGCATGGACTGTTTGCATTTAAGGAAAAGCAAAAACTAGGTCAAGTAGTGAAAATTTCCAGTGCAAAGCACAAAGACAACTAAATGAAATGTATTTAATGAATAGGGTTAATTGAGATTTTATTGTGATTTATGTGATAGGCATGGGCCGGTATAAGATTCTGACGGTATGATAACCTTGGATAAAATTAGATAAAAATATCACGGTATCACGGTATTGCAGTCATTAAATTTATCCCTTAAATCTTTGATCAAGCTCAAAATATTTTGTATTTTTAAAAAGCAATAAAGTGATTATATGTTATTAGGAGGTTACAACAATTTTGTGTGAGTACAGATATTCTGGAGATGGTATAGAAGAATTTGGCTGAAAGTATTGTGAGTTTTAACATGATTGCATGGCATGGACTGTTTCCATTTAAGGAAAAGCAAAAACTATGTCAAGTAGTGAAAATTGCCAGTGCAAAGCACAAAGACAACTAAATGAAATGTATTTAATGAGAATTAAACAAAAAAAAAAACGCATGTCATTGCTGAAGATTGTTCCCATCCCTTCAATATGAAACCTCAGCTCTTGCCATCAAAAGATGTTCTAGGCAACCCCAAGTAAAGAAAAAGGTGTATCAAATGTCCTTTGTGCCGACTGCCACTAGAATTTTAAAATAAATGCTGGGTTTTAATAAGATATATGCACACCGACTTTTAATTTCAGTCAGACAGCCCCGGGGCTTCCGGTTAATTGTCATCCCATACAAAAATCGCTACGTTTAAGGTCTGATTTCTTTAAAAAACAGCGATCATCACTGCCTGGCTAAGATGAGATAAATATAACATAAAGTGGATATCAGACCAAACAAAAAGCACTGCATTAAATTATAATTTTTTCCACGCCATGTCTTCAAAATATGGAAAAATAATTTTACTCCAGTGTTTTCAATGGAATTTATACACTAATGACGGCCCTGTGTTTAAACGGTCTTTTGCTCTCTTTTAACACTTTACCAACCAAATGGATACTCAAGTCTATTTAACTGATTATATTTGAATTACATTACAACATCAACTGAACTTAAACACTAAAAACTGACCTACACTGTTCCAATTTACTATGACCTTTTATGTGAAGCTGCTTTGACACAATCTACATTGTAAAAGTGCTATACAAATAAAGATGAATTGAAAAAAAATTGAAAATCAAGCTTTCACTGGAGGTTCATCATTGGCTGAAAAACACTAGCTGTGCATATAGTCCATTAAAGTATGAATAGGGTTAATTGAGATTTTATTGTGATTTATGTGATAAGTATAAGATTCTGACGGTATGATAACCTTGTATAAAATTAGATAAAAATATCACGGTATCACGGTATTGTTATTACTGCCCTAATTTTTTTTTTTTAAATGTCTGTGTAAAAAACTAAAACTTTTTCCCCTTTGAACACAATTTATTTTATTTTGTGAAAGATTTAAAATATTTTGGAGCAGTAAACGTGTCAGGATAAACAATGAAAATGAATCATTGAATTCTGCTGTCTTCAAAAACACAGATTTCTTTACAAAGTAAAAAGGCATCTTTGGATATCTTTTCTGTTGGAGATACTGTTGTTAAAAAAAAAATAAATAAATAAATTAAAAAAAAAAAATTAAAAAAAAGTATACAAAAAACCTTACACATACCTTAGGAACAGTTTTACAGAAAATTTTGCCGGTTTAAAACCTTGACTCTTCCAAAGCGCGGTATACCTTGAAAACAGTTATCATTCATTGCCTATTATGTGATGACATTGAATCTATTAGTGTTGCCTGTTTTTCTGTGATATGTGTAATGTGAACGCTGATGCGGTTGTGTGGTGAAGCCAAAGACAAATTTCCACTTGTGGACAATAAAGAAAGAAAGAAAACAATATATTGGTGATGCAAACAACAAGAATTCTTGTTGAATTCTTGTTGAATCTCATTACTAACATTTCCTAAAAAAAAAAAGAGATTCAAGTGAGCATAGCTTTTCATATTCATGGAGAGCAAATTTCTATAAAGCATGTCATATCCAATATCTATAAAATTAACTCATGCCTTTCATATAATCAAAAAGCCAGTATAACAATTATTTCTCACACACAAATAAGTAAAAAATGAGAATGTGGGCAGAAATTAAGATTAAATTCAACACTTGTCATAGAAAATCCAAAATTGAGAAAAATCAGTCATTTTTCACAGTCTTGGGTTTCAAAGTCTTTCTCCTGCCAGTCTGGGACATGACTTTTTCAAAACAGAGAAGGGGGAACGTTTAGTCTAAATATTCAACATATCACGTTCCTCAATAACAATGAAATCATAATTGGAAAAATATGAGGAATGTAAGCGACAGAAATGAATATTGTTTTAAAGACCGAGCTATTCCGATTCAATATTTATTCTCCAAATAAAGGTGACGACATTGCCATGGAACAGAGCAATAAAGGATGGCCTCTACAAAAACAGAAAGAACGGATGAACTTTTCACTTCCTATCTTTGCATGTACAGGAAAACAAACATACACAACATGGGGCTCAAAATACACCAATGACTATTCTCCATGCAAAATAAATACGATCTATTGCTTTAGCAAGAGCTGCTTTGTTTTATAAAAACACTTGATGGTTTAGCACTCTAATTATATTGCAGTCGATCTACCAAATGCTCAAACAAACAAACAGAAATTTAAGAACACCATTTATTTGATACAAATGCATCAATTTTAGAACTGTGTTTTTAGTGAATGTCCTGGAGAAAAAAAAAAACTAATTTGGTGCTTAATTCTTTCCAACAAAATAACAATATTTAAAGTTTCCCTGCAGTCACTATTTTTATCTTTGATCAAACTCATGAACTCAAAATTAAAAATGACAAATTAAAGTCACACCAGCTCTACTTGCTCCAGTTTCACTCAGTTAGCAGAAGAAACCTTTGTAGTAAACACTAAACAGTGCTAATGACAAACTTGGATCAATGGTCATCCCAATTTACTGCTTCAGTTTGAACCTCTAATTGTATATTCAGTTAAAGAAACCTACAGATGTGCCTATATTGGCTAAAAATCTCCAAGAATTTAAAACACACTGTATTAGAAACCAAGAGAAAAGATGAAGTGAAAGTTTAACACTGAAAGCAGACTGGCTTGATTCGATGCTTGTAATAGCAGGAAACAGTCTTTGGTAAACAGCTGTGAAAGGCAAAAACTCTTAGCAATTGTGTTAGATGACCTAATTTGCAGATGGTTTAACTTGACCATAAAAGAAAAACAAACAGACGAATATAAAGCAGTAATAAAGCTTGATTTTCAGCTTAATGGTCTTCCACAACAGCATAAAGATTATAAATAACTAAATCTCTCAAAAAAGCTGTACTTCACAGAATCATGCAAAAAAAAAATAACAAACGCAGAGCAAAAACAGCATGCCACAGATCAGCAGAAAACACATACAGTTAAAGTCAGAATTATTAGCCCCGCTAAATTATTACCCCCCCCCTGTTTATTTTTCCCCCATTATCTGTTTAATGGAGAGATTTTTTCAACACATTTCTAAACATAGTTTTAATAACAAATAACTGATTTATTTTTATCTTTGCCATGATGACTGTAAATAATATTTGACTAGATATTTTTCAAGACACTTCTATACAGCCTAAAGTGACATTTAAAGGCTTAACTAGGTTAATTAGGTTAACTAGGCTAGTTAGGGTAATTAAGCAAATCATTGTATATCAATGGTTTGTTCTTTTAAGCTTAATTAAGCTTAATGAGGCTAATAATTTTGACCTTGAAATGTTTATTAAAAAAAAAATAAACGTCTTTTATTCTAGCCAAAATAAAACTTTCTCCAGAAGAAAAAATATTATCAGATATACTGTGAAAATTCACATGCTCTGTTAAACATCATTTGGGAAACATTTAAAAAAGAAAAAAAAAAGGGGGCTAATAATTCTGACTTCAACTGTATTTTAAATCTTTAAAAAATATTTTAAAATATTATTATTAATATTGTTACTATTATTATTATGTAAACTATGTTAAAATGAGGAAAAAACAAGTGACAACAGAAGCAAAATAACAGGTATATATTATTCACAAGCCCGTGGTTTTCATTAATGATGTACATAATCTCTCTAAAAACACCAATTGAAAAAATATATTATTATTATATTGGTCTTTATATAAAATAAAAAATGGACAAATAGACGAGGAAAACTGTTTTATGGTTACAAAAACATTACAAAACATTTTAGAAAAAGAATAAGGATTTATTTGTTCTTAAAATTTGCTATCTGTTTTATTAGTATGTTAGGTTATCTAGTTGTTCAGTTTTTTAATGCTTCCATCCTGTTTCATCCCTTAAAATATGCAAAATAATTATTCAGCCGTAAATTTGGTGATAACTTGATTTGAAATAATTCTCACTCAAAAATTGCTTGTATCTGACAAATAAAAACATTGAAACAGCAAGTAACAATGAATTACACAAGAAAAGTCTGTAATTTTCTTTACTTTCAAAACTTACTCAAATTACTAAAAAACTAAAATAGTTAAAACTCTGCTAATGTACAAATTAATGCACGGCCTATTAACACCATTGTCAACAAGAACACCAAATCTTTCAACAACCACTTTGCCCGGACCAATTTAACCCCCACACACACACACACATCTGTCCTTAATACACTCTCACAACTGATGTGTTAAATTAAACAAGCAAGTACGCGAGTGCACACATGCCTCCTGTCAAAATACATTGCCCACTCTTCCCAAGCAAAACCACGAAAAGGTTCATTTTAGCCGGAGTGTGACAGCTCGCAGGTCACAGCGAACTCAAATTAACACTCACTGACAATCCACGTCAGCGGATTAACAACGGGGTAAACTGCACGCTTGACGGCAGATCTCGTCGCCACTCTTTCGCTCTTTGTCCCTGTAAGTCTCACCCTCGCGCCTCGATCCCCCTCCTTCCACACCGAGCCCAAGAGCGGCTGTCATCACGAAGCAGCGTCTGTCAATCCTAGCCTTTAATCCACAGGCACGTGGACGGGGACGCGTCACATATGTTAAGAGGGGGAGATCGGGAATGACTGGGGGGACAGGGAACGGGGTGAGAGAGACGAATACAGGGAGAAGAGGATGACAGAGTCACTGTGACATGTGGCCCACAACCAACTCTGAGGAACTATGAAGTGAGAGAGAGGGGGAAGGGGACGCCATTGACACATACATCAAAGAACCTGGGATTCTACCTTTTTACTACAGCCCCACGATAGGGCTGCACGATGTTAAAAAAACGTAACATTGCGATATTTTGTGATTGTGTGATATATATTTCCATATTACGTATACCATTTTGCCAGACGACTTGATTATCTCTATTTGGAAAGAATCTAGTAATTTTAGATTGGTTGGGATGATTCTATGGAGAAGTGCATCTGTATGAAATATAACAAACCATCTAAAAGAATAGATCAATACAATTAAAATATATATATATATACAATTAAAATAAGCAATGTTTTATCATTTTTGAGTAACAGCATTCAGGTACAGTAATTGAATAATAAAAGTAAAAATAATTTAATAAAATTAATCATTATTAATGTTACAAACGGTACAATTTCTTATCCTTGACTGCTTTTAAAATTACTATACAGTCACAGGCCTCAAAAACAGATGAAAATGATAACTTTTTATATATTATATACACTGTAATACCCAAAAAGTTAAGGTAACTCAAACCATTTGAGGAAACTAATTGGAACAAACCATTTAAGTTCAAAAACTATTCCTAATGAGTACTAAACTTAATCCATTTGAGTAAATGAAGCAATTTGAGCACAGTAAAACCCAATAAATTAAGAGAACTCAAACCAACTGAGTACTGTAAAACCCAATAAGTTAAGGCAACTCAAACTATTTGAGGAAACCGATTGCAACAATCCACCGAACTTAAAAAAATACTAATCTATATGAGTACTGTAAATTTACTTCACTTACGTTAAAGTAATGAGGTTTTTAATTAACTCATTGCCTTCAACACTCAAACACTCGAGTTCAAAACTCTTTTCAAATGAGTAGAATTAACTTTCAGTACACTCATTTCATTAGATAAAGTTGACTGTTGAGTTTTACAGTGTAATAATCCACAGACTCACTCAACATTGCACTTTTCCACTACTTTCCTTCAACCTGCAGTCACTACTTTATTTTTTCCTGTCTATGGGCATTAGAAAAATCAGTCCTGTGATTCCTGTCCAATCAAATCGGTTATAGAAATTAAATCGCATCATAATGAACTCTCTCAAGACATGGGCGATTTATAAATGCAGCAAACTGTTTGGAAGCATTAAAAGTGTCCAAGATGATGTCCAAAATCTTTATACGCTTTGACTCAGAGACTGTTTAGATGGGTGTCACTGATGAGAAGATAAAGTATATCTACTTTATGATGACCTGTATGAAATAGCCTCAAACATAAGTTTAGTTTATGTTTGAGGCTATTTCATACAGGTCATCATAAAGAACTACAGAATGTTAAGTTTACACACTCATCTCAACAAATTACATGTAAACTTTTTACAGCATAAAACTCACTACTCTGGAGTACTTTTAAAAGGACTACTTTTTTACTCATACTTTGAGTAATCTTTACAACAGATACCTTTACTCTATTGTACTACATTTTTGGGCAGGTACAGGTACTTGAGAATGATTTTTCAGTACTTTTTTCACCACTGATGATAAATACGTTTACAATTGCTTATGTATTCTTACTAGAATTATTCCTAAAACGACAGCAGATGTTTTTTTAAATATAGCATAACTTTAATGTGTATTTGCAAGGGTTGTTATTGCTAACTAAAACTATTCAAACATTCTGTTTGCATACACTTGATAACTGAAATGAGGCTGAGACAAAATGTTATATTAATATTAAGTGTAAAACTTGAAGAAATTGTATGAACATTAGAATTTTAAAATATTTTAAATGACTTTAAATGGTTTAACATGAAGCAGACATTACTACTTGAGCTCCACCTAAAATAAAGCTTGTAATTTAATTCATTTCTATAAAACAAATAATTAAAATAATAATAAACAGACTTAGAAATGTCAGGAAAATAAAGATGAAAATCTGCATCAGGCTCACAAAGTCCCACAAAACCCATGATTCATGACCCCTTTGTATTTTCCTACTATTAGTATTTAGAGAAAATAAATGTCAATAAACTATTATTTGACCACAGGGTAAGAAAATACAACAAAACCAGACATTTAAGTTTAAATAACAACTACAACGTCCCACTGTGGAACAAGGATTTGTGGAAGTTTAGAATAAGATGATGCATAGTGTACTTGTCAGCAGAATGAATGGTTAGAGAAGATTAAACAATGTCCATACCTGATGGTGCTGGATGCGCTGGACGTCGCAGGTGAAGTCTGTGTACAGGCTGAACTTTGCAATGTCCTTTGGTTTGCTCTTCTGATCGGCCTGCTGTGACTGCTGTTCTTTCAGGGCAGTTTTAGACACTGCTGAGTGAATGGTCACCGCACTCCTGTCACACCTGAGAGCATACAAGCGTTCACCGTTAAACATACAATCATAATTGAGGCCGACAGGTTAGAAAATGAAGGGCTGATGCATAGTGACAGGTGAGCAAGACATCAGACAGACAAGTAGATAACAGACTGATAATAACTAAGGAATAGGATAAACTGTGAGCCTGCTAAAATATAATCTGTGTCTTACAGTGATTGGACATAGGTGAGAGTTTCTTTGTCCTTCGCGATCATATAGGCCAGAATCTCCTGCACACCTGTGGCCACTTCCTCCAGGCTTGACAATCCTACACAGAGAAAGACAAACAGATTCATTTTCACATGATAACATTCACAGGCAAAAGTGTCTCTGCAATAGCAGAGTTTCTGCAGGATTCACAAAGTCAATTTTGAATTAAATTTAGGACCTACATTTAAAAGACAAAAAAAAATTACTGTAAAATTTTACTTTGTAATTTTTTAAAAATGTTCCCAAGTGCTGTTTAACAGAGATAACTTTTTCAAAGCCCTTTTAAATATAGTACTAATAGTTTTAATAACTAACTTCTTTTGTCTTTGCCATGATGAGATTGCATAATATTTACTAGCTGCTTAGCAATAATAGGTTAGCAGCCAGCTTAAAGTGCGATTTAAAGGCTTAACTAGGTTAATTGAGTTAACTAGGCAAGTTAGATTAAATAGGCAAGTTATTGGACAACAGTGGTTTGTTCTGTAGCCATTCGAAGAAAAAAAAATATTCTTGAGAAGAACAATAATATTAAACTTAGCAGCTTCTCATTTTTTTATGTGGTATCAGCCAAACTAAAAGAAATAAGTGCAACTCTAGAAGAAAAATAGAATAGGAATACAGGGAAAAATGTCCTTTCTCTGTGAACATTCGGGGGAAATGATAATAATAATAATAATAATAATAATAATAATAATAATAATAATAATAATAATAATAATAATAATGATAATGCTAATGCTAATGATAATAATAATAATAATAATAATAATAATAATTTTACAGAAGGGCTTATAATTTAGTATTTAACTGTATACCATAATCTTGTTCTCATTTAAAGTTGTAATATAACTTATTATATTATACAGATTAAACTAACTTCCAAATAAATAAGCAATAGGGCAGCTTCACCCCCCTCCCTATTACACATAAAATGCAAACTTTATGCATAATAATAAATAGAAATGCATATAAATAAGACATATGTATCTAGAAAAATGTTACAAAGCAGCTAATGTCACTGCTGTGATGTCAATGCCAACTGGCATTAAGCATGAGCAAAACAACTGAAGTACTTTGCTGCCCTCTGTTGAACGTTTTTATAATCATCCTTTTTATTTAATACAGAAATTAAGATGACAAATGGAAAGCTGATAGAGGTAGATATACATGAAGTAATGATCCTGTAACCATTAGAAGTCCTAAAATATTAATGAACATATATTCTGTATATTGGTAATGTGGTGCAAAACTATTATTCACCTTTTTCCTAACAATTATTCTGTTTCAGAATACGTTAAAGAATGAATACATTACATATATACAGTGCTCAGCAGATACTGTACGAGTACACCCCACATAAATCTATCTTGTATAATGAATATGTTCTATTGGCTGCCATACAATATTACATTTGTGCATTAGATTAGTCAGTACTGAAGCCAATTCTGGAGCTCATCTAATAAAATAGCTCACGATAACGGTCAAAAAATTTTAAACACCCAAATGTATAAATGTTAGGGGAAAATACATTTAAAAGTAATAATAATCAAGAGAAACTAAAAACTACTAAAACAAATACTAACAAATAAAAATTTGGAGGAAATTTTGTAGCATGTAATTTGTTTTTGCTATGTTTTATTTGAATATATATTATTAAAATTCTTATGTTAATGAATATACCTGTTTAATAAAACTTTTTAGCTCAAATGCATTAAAATATTTGACCAATATTGACTGATAAATGGATGAAAATCTTAATTTTCAAAATGGGGTGTACTCTGCTGCTTTTTGCATCCTGATTATTTGCATTTAATTGCTATATTTTGTTGTACCAATATGTGGTCTGATCTCTCAATTTAACCTACAGTATTACTTATACAGTTAAAGTTGAAGTCAAAATTACTCGTCCTCCTGTGAATAGTTTTTTTTTTTCTTTTTCAAATACTTTCCAGATTATATTTAACAGAGCAAAGAATTTTTCACAGTATTTCCTATAATATTTTTTCTTCTTGAGAAAGTCTTTATTTCGGCTAGAATAAAAGCAGTTTTTAATAAAGAAAAAAAAACATTTTAAGGTCAAAATTAGGGCTGCACAATATTGAAAAAATCTGATATAGCAATATTTTGTTTTATGCAGTAAATATTGCGATATAAATACAATTTAACCAGAACGCTTTATTTGGAAAGAAACCCTTATTTTAGGTTGATTGGGATGATTCTGGAGGGGATTGAATCATTTGCATTTAAAAATAAAATACAAATTTCAGGCATTGATAAATACAGAGCAAAGATTAAACAAATAAATTAACTGTGCTGTACATTATTAATATTCAGGTGCAGAAATCGAATAAGCAAATGTAAAATCTCACTATAGCCTTCATCATATTAAAAATTCTACCAAATTAGCCTTTATTAAAAAATACAGAACAGTTTATTGTGCCTTAATAAATCTTGAAGCAGTTACAGTCCTTAAAACACATGCAAATTATGTTTTTACTCTAGTTACAGCTCCTGCTCAACTTGATAATGCAGATGTAAATGATCGACTATTCAATGCTCAAACAATATATTGTGCAGCCCTAGTCAATATTATTAGCCCCCTTAAGCAAGATTTTTTTTTTTTAAACAGTCTACAGAACAAATATTGTTATACAATGATTCGCCTAAATACCCTAATTTGCCTAATTAACTGAGTTAAGCCTTTAAATTAGCCTTTAAGTTGATAACTAGTCTCTTGAAAAATATCCAGTAAAATATTATGTTCTGTCATCATGGCAAGCATAAAAGAAATCAGTTATTAGAAATGAGTTATTAAAACTATTATGTCTAGAAATGTGTTGAAAAAAATCTTCTCTCCATTGAACAGAAATTCGGGGGAACATATACAGGGGGCTAAAAATTCCAGAGGGCTAACAATTCTGACTTCAACTGTATGTAAAACAAAAATTAGAAACTCCTAAATTGTTCAATTTTACTGGATGTACTGTATTTACTAATTACATGTTTAATCACATAAAAGGCTGAAATACCCTTAGTGTTAGGCTGGATGGAGGCGTGCAGGTTCAGTGTCTGTGGAGAATGAAGCAGAGCCAGTGCAACAGGTTCCAATCCAAGCTCCTTTGCTCGCCGGGCCTTGGACAACTTACTTCCTTTTTTATAAGGGGCATACTAAAGAAGTTGAAAATATTAATAGTTCCCCTAAAAAGCTCAAATGATCAAAATTTTACAATAATAAGTTAATAACTGGGAACATTTTCAATTCGGTGCTTACCACGTGTTCTATTTCATCAGCCGTTGTGCAGTTCTTCAAAGCCATTTCCAGCTCTGAAGTAAGAACTCCCTCCTTCTTTAGTGTCTGAGCAACAGATCTGCTCTTCTTTGCCACAGAACTAAAACGCATACATAAAATTAACTCTAAAAATGTTGTCTCTTTTTTTATTCTGAAGCCAGTAATTGTTTGATTGGTCCCACTTTATAGTAGGTGGCTCTAACTACTATGTACTGGCTTTAAAAAAAATACAATGTGCTAAACGTGTTCATAATGTATTGCAGAACACTTCTGGTTCACTTGAAGTGGGATACGGGTAGGGTTAGGGACACATTTAGTGGAATGGGTAGGTTTAACGATGGGGGTGTAAAGGATGGTCAACAATGTATTAAAAGATGTAATTAACAGAGATTAATTAAATGCATGCATTTAATCAATCAGAAGTACAATAAAAAATACATGTACTTACACAATAAGTACATTGTAACAAATGATTAATTTCAGTACATATTAGTTAGGGGCACCTAATATAAAGTGGAACAGTATTTTTTAAGTAGTCTCCTATACTGATCAAGAGTGCATTTGATCTAAAATACAAATAAAATATTAATGCAATTTAAAATGACTGTTTTCTGTTTTCATTTATTTTAAAATGCAGTTCATTATTGTAATGGCAAAACTGAATGTTCTGCAGCTATCATGTGTGTTACATGATAATATTAAAATTTAAACCAGTCATTCTTTTCAGTATTTATTTATGGGAATTTTTAAAAACATTTATAGCATTTATTCAAAATTATTTTGAAACATTATGCCAGCACTTTCATTTTGAATACATTTTATGCAATGCTGAATAATTATTTTTTTATAACTAAATCAAACATTATGAATAATAGGGTATGTACAGAAAAAGTCATATTCAGTTAAATTAAACATGAGATTCAAATAGTTTACTTAATCTAGGGGTGCCCAAACTTTTTCTTAAGAAGGGCCAAAATACAAACTTCAGAGCTGTGTGCTGAGGGTAAATATAGCAAACTGTTGCCATGAGTTATTTCCTAATTTATTTTCCTAATATTTAAAAAAAAATAGAAAACATTGCTTTATATAAACAAATTCAGTATTATTACAAAACATGTATATATAATAAACATATTACAGTAAAAACTAAATAAATCCCATTTATTACACAATGTCGAATACACAAGTTGAGCTTTTGCAATGATTTTCCCATGATGTTTTGGGCACTGTCCGCTATCTGTCAAGAGACAGTATTTACTTCTTTTTTTTATCTGAATAATTTACAACATTTAATTAAAATGTTTAATTTCTGTTTGGTTTTTGTAGCTCAACTCAACAATAAAACAAACAAAAAAAAAAAGGTTATGTTCAATTCAAAATGAAAATCTCTGTTAAAGGTTCTTCTCAGATAGAATGGTGGGCCAAATCAAAAGTTACCATGGGCCAACTTTGTCCCCCGGGCCCTAGTTTAGACATCTAACTCTTGGATAATCTTTGCTGTCATCTACAGGTTACATTTGATTCATCAACCTAACCAAGGTTATAAAATTTTTTTAAACAATCACATCAAAATATCGGAAAGGTACTGTCACTGAAGACATCCATGACCAAAAAGCATTTTAGATTAATGTGTACCAAACACAAAACAAAAAGAAAATACTTCAGTTATAAATTCACTTTCTCAACTCAAGCATGTTACTGAAAACAGCTCTCACAAACAGATCAGTGTAAAAAAAAATAATAATAAAAGGGGGGGGGGGTTATGGGGGTTAGAACTTCATCTGTCTCTCCGTTTCTTTCTTTCTTTCTTTCTCTTACCGTAACTCTTCAAGAGTCTGCTGCACGTCTCGAACAGCATCAGCATCCATATGGTTGATCAGCTCTTTTCTATAGCGCACCATGAAGGGAATGGTGTTCTCCTCCTCAAGGAGTTGTGCAACGTTCATGCACACCCACTGTGCCACGCCAGCCTTCTCAGAAAGAACCTACATGAGGTGCAATAAACAAACGAATAAGAAATATTTGATTCATTTAGACTTACATAGTTTAAGTAATTACAGTGCTATTTGACAAAATATATATTTGACTTTTTCTAGTTTCATGTAATTAACCCTTTGGCAAACGTGCTTTCTTTAAAAAAGTAGAATTCCCACTTTCCTGACAAATCTGCATATACAGAGATACATCCTTGAACATTTTGATTTAAAAAATACAATTTGTAGATGGCACTAAATTATTTCAATGAGTAAAAATCCCAGTCATTTGTGTTGTCAAATACATCACAAATGACTGAAAGAGTCATGTAAACTAATAAACAACTAATACAATATAAGAAGAACATACATAATTACTTATTAATTTCATACAATGTTGCTTATAACAAAAGTATTGAAAAAAAAACAGTCCAAATCTAGAGGGACTTTAAACATTGTTGTGGAGTCAAAAAGATATCATAAATAATAAAACAGAACTTCAGTGCAACACGGATCAGTATAGCACAACACTAAATGAGTCAATCACTATTGCACACCTCAAGAAACTAATAATAACCCACCCGAATAGGATCCCAGTTCATCTGTAGGTCTTCCAATATGGAACCAACGGATTTGAGTCTTATTGGTCTTCCCTGGGCTCCATCTGAGGTCTTCTGCTTCTTCTGAACAGGTTCTTCAAAGGTAAAACTGTCATCTGGCTCCTCTTTTTTCACCTTGGAGAAAGGCTGGCTTGATGACGGACCTTCGTCAGGCACGTCATCATTATCTTCTGGGACTGGGACATTGTTACTGCTCAGGTTGATGGACAACCTCTAAAATAAAGCACAATGTTGGAATAAAGTAAGTAATCTGAATAGATGATCTTAGGGTTTGTTTAATATATTAGCCCCCCCCCCCCCAATTTGTTTAATTATTTCCCCCAATTTTTTTTCAACACATTTCTAAACATAATAGTTTTAATAACTCATTTCTAATAACTGATTTCTTTTATCTTTGCCATGATGACAGTAAATAATATTTGACTAGATATTTTTCAAGACACTTCTATACAGCTTAAAGTGACATTTATAGGCTTAACTATGTTAATTAGGATAACTAGTCATGATAGGGCAATTAGGCAAGTTATTGTATAACGATTGTTCTTCAGACTATCAAAACAAAATATAGCTTAAAGAGGCTAATAATTTTGACCTTAAAATGGTTTTTTAAAAATTTTAAACTGCTTTTACTCTAGCTGAAATAAAACAAATAAGACTTTCTCCAGAAGAAAAATATTATCAGACATACTGTGAAAATTTCCATGCTCTGTTAAAGATCATTTGGGAAATATAAAATCAAAAATCAAAAAAATCAAAGGGGAGCTAATAATTCTGACTTCAACTGTATATCCTCTTTATCCTGTTCTAGAAACTGTTTAACTCATTGTTCATGAACTTAACTATATACTGTACCTACAGCTTGTATTTCTCTAACATAACAGAAACTCTGTATTAGTAGCACTTGTCGAATTTCTTAAAAGGAAAGTGAATCTAAAAATTTAAATTATCACAATTTCTCAAGTGGTTCCAAAACTAGTACAATTTACTTCTAGGTTTATTCAAAGCGACTTAAAACATTAAAGTATGCAGCCAGATCAGTCTCAAAAATAATACATTTACAAAATAAAATTCATACATGCACAGCACAATTCGCATTTACAAATTCCAATTTGTAAATATGTAAACACACAACTTGTGGAATCCCAAGTAAAAATATTAGTATTAATATTTTTGCCAAATTAATTGGATTTGTGTATTTTTAAAATATGTTTTGAGTTTCCGAAATGGGTTTGTGATATAATTAATCGTGTTTTGAGTTTACAAATTGGATTTTTGAAATTGTGAAATGTGTTTGAGTTTATGAATTGGATTTGTGAATTTACAAATCGTGTTTTGAGTTTATGAATTAGATTTGTGAATTTATGAATCGTGTTTTGAGTTTATAAATTGGATTTGTGAATTTACAAATCGTGTTTTGAGTTTATGAATTAGGTGTGTGAATTTATGAGTTGTGTTCTAAGTTCATGAATTGGATTTGTGAATTTATGTATCGTGTTTTGAGTTTATGAATTAGATTTGTGAATTTATGAATCGTGTTTTGAGTTTATAAATTGGATTTGTGAATTTACAAATCGTGTTTTGAGTTTATGAATTAGGTGTGTGAATTTATGAGTTGTGTTCTGAGTTCATGAATTGGATTTGTGAATTTATGTATCGTGTTTTGAATTTTTTAATTGGATTTGTGAATATACAAATTGTGTTTTGAGTTTACGAATTGGATTTGTTAAATTATGAATCGTGTTTTGAACTTAAGAATTGGATTTTGTAAATTGCGTTTATTCTGTTTTTTTTATTGTTTTTTTTTTATTTTTCATATTTTCAAATAAGTTATTTTTGCGACTGATATGGCTCCATATTAAAGGAAAAGTTCACCCAAAACTGAAGAATCTCTCATCATCCACTCATTCTTCTCGTTCCAAACTTGAATTTATTTCTTCTGTTGAGCACAAAAGAAGTTATTCTGAAAAATGTTAGAAACTAGTAGCCATTGAATTCTATAGTTGGAAAAAATATTACTATGGTGGAGGTCAATGGCAACTATTTTCAACATTCTTCAAAACATCTGTTTTCAGCAGAAGAAAGAATCTCAAACAGGTTTGGAAAAAGAGACGAATGAGGAAATGATAAGAAAATTTTTCTAATTAATGCTTTCCATATTTGAGAGTCACTTTAAATAAAAGGTCAATAGCAAACTAATTGTAAATAATAGATGTAACGCAAGCAAGGAAGATCCTGTAAAGAAAGCAAGAAACCTATAATACACTTATTTTCAGGGAAGTTACTGCTTCTCATTTTAACTACAGACAAAATAACACATATATAAACAATAGCTTACATTACATTAGTTATTGGTGAAAGTCAAAGCATAAGGATTAATGACTTGCCTCTTCTTTGATTGTCACATGCCGCTGTGACTCAGGCTTCAGTAGCACCGTATCTTCATTTTGTTGTTCTGTATTAGGCTTCTCCTTCTTGGCTTTAGGAACCCGTGGAGCTCTCGGCTTCCTCTCTGCTTTAGGTTTCGGTACTTTAGGTTTGGCAACCCTCTTGGTCGCTTTTTTCTTTTCAGTGGATCCATCTGTCCCCTTTTGGGTTTTTCCTTCTTTAGCTTTGCCTTCTTTTAATTTTGGTAACCATTCGTCTAATTCCTCACTGTCATCTTTTTGACTGCCTGTCCTGTAACAAGATATAATTTTCATTAATTTGGCATTATAAAGAAACAAGGTATTATATTTATTTAAAATCTTATTTGCAATTACAATATGCAACTACAGTTGTATTGGAGTATCATTAGGCAATGAAGGCATCATTTTCAAAGCTTATAATTTTTCATGGGAATTAACAAAAAACTATGCTAATTAACAGCAACATATGGGAATTAATGGGAATTGAAAAGAATAAACTGGGAATTTACAATTTATTGCAACAACCATGACCAAGCATAGTAAATAGAATGTTTCTCCAATTTTCTCATTCAGCCAAAAACCGAAAATGCTGTTTACAACATAATATTTGTGTTTGTAATGAACTAAATAATCTATAAATATTCTAAAAATGACTATAAATTATTTTGTCAGTTTCCAAATTGGTAAATTTCCGAAAAAAAATTCCACATGACGTTTCACGAAATGTGCCACAATTTTTCACCTTTGTAACCCTATATGTAATTTTGAAAAAAAAAAACAAAAAAAAAAAACATTTCCTATAACAACAGCATTCAGTTTGGCCATTTCTAATGCATTTATGTCAAAGAGTGCAGTTTTGAGCATGACATAAAGGACCATAACTATATTATACTTCAATATCTTATTGCTACTTATTGCTATACTTATCTTATTGTACATCTGCATTTATTTTTACATATTGTTTACAATAGAACTGTACAATTTTAGAAAAAATTGACATTGTGATAATTTTTTTCTGTAACATATTTCGATATAAATACAATTTCATCAGATGGCTTGAATACCTTTATTTGAAAATAATTCAATGAAGGTTGATTTGGATGATTCTGTAGGGGAGTGATTTATGCATAAAACATAATAAACAAATACAAGCAAAGAGAAATGGCAAAGATAGTAAAGATAAGTAACATATACTGTATTGAATAGTTTTCCGCAAAGTCATACAGTATTCAAGTACAGCCATTGAACAACGAAATATAAAACAACAAAATAGTCTTAATAGTTTAAATAATTCAATAAAATTAATCTTTAATAAAAGACACAAATACTAAAATGTCTTGTGCTCAAATTCTTTAAACTCTCTTAAAATGTCCACAAAGTCACAGCCCTTAAAAATACATGTAAATGATAAACTTTGACTCCATTATGGTTAAACTCTGCAGTGACCACACAAAATCACATGTGATCCTCAACTATAATCCAGACTCATCATTGAACATCACATTGTGTGATGCACATTGATGTGCACACTGTGAGATAGGTGATAAAACAATATATTGTGCAGCCCTATAGCTTACAGTTTGGGATTATTTTTACAAGGAGTTTCTATACTGGTTTGATTGTATCTTGCCCTCCGTTTTGTTATTTTTGGAGTGAGTTTCTGTAGCTAAAACGCAATAGACTGGCCCTCAAACCATTAACATGTTTTCAATACTGCTGATTAACAGTATGAAGAAATAGCCTAATGTTTACGTACACAAAAACCTAGGATCTTAGTCTTGGTAGTTGATTTGTAATTAAAACCGTGATGAATTGTATATGAAGACTTACATGTCATCAAAATCATCATCATCAGTCGTAGGCTCTGTGTACACCTTTGCTGTTGTTCTTGGTCTTCGGAGCATCTTTGTGTGGAAAACAAACTAAATTACAATGACAAACAAAGATGTCTTGGATAATAACGTATGTGTTCAACCATATATTGTTCTTTACTTTTTATTAACAATATTTCCCTAAGTATACAAATTTTAAGGCAGCAGGTTTTGAGGCAATCAGCACCCAAATTAAAATTGCGATAAACTCTTTGCGCAATACAAAGTCATGGGTAATGTTGTGCTGAATGTTAAACGTTAACAAACAGAAAACTGTATAATCTGGACTGGTGTGTAATTTTGAATTTAGCGCGCGAGCACGTAATTTATGTGTAATTTGTATGGATTGTTGGTTACCCAAACGTACTACGGTTTAACCAGAGATGTATTCATATAGAAAATGCTTAAAGAACAGTTAAAACCTACTATTTTACTCTAACAGACACCTATTTCACGACTGAATGATGGGTTGTTTCCTTAACGACGTCAGCATCAGGAAGTGATGTAATTATGACTTCAAAATAGCATAATAAAAGTTTACGTTTATATAATAAAGGTTTAATGCGTTTGTTTTCTTAAAAATTAGCTGGATTGGAAGCTGGTAAATATTTTTTAATTTTAAATAAACGATTTCGTAATTATTCAATTTAAGCTTTATTTGTAATGTTTTGTACTTGTTACTGATGAAATCATCTAACGTTATTAATTTTCATAGTTGATTATATAAATGATACAAAAGCATAACTTACGCTGCTTAGGGCAAATCTCACATATAGGAAAATAGTTCGAAATTATGGTGTTGGAAAAAAGCTAAAAACCCGCACATAAAAGTCACCCAAGTCAATGCACTTTGCTCTTTACACCCGTCTACTTACGTGATCGCGCGGGTTTGCTTGTCCAATTCTGGCAAAGTTTGTAAAGTAACTTTGAATAGGTTTGGAGCTTTGCTTGCTCCTCAAAATGAAGCGAAGAGTCGATAAATCCGAAGGTGGTGAACCTGCTGCAGGACTGCAACAGTCTAGTCCGACACTTAAGGATGTGCGTGCAAGGTAAGACACTTTTTTAAAGCTGATCAGACACCTGTATAAAACAAACACCAAAATTCAGAAAAGATGCTGTAAAAATTAAGAACCTGTGCTGTAAAGATTACTTAAAATAATATGTTTTTTAGTTAAATTTTCGATGCACGTCATAACTATGACTATACAGTTCAGTTAAAAAAAAATAGAGAAGGAAGTTTATGTTATTAATCTTTTGATAATATTTACAAAGTACCATATTCACAAATGCAAATTTAATAACCAAAAACAATTGTATCCTTCTATACTAAAAGAATTAGAACATTATACGAACAACATAAAGCAAAGCAGTAATAAAAAAAAAAAGCCATTAAAAATTTTACTTAACCTTCAAGGCCCTTACCCTTTGTTAGTTTATATACTTACACATATATTTGTTTGTATTATTTATATTTTGTTTTTGAACCTTTTGTTTCTTCTTCTTTCCTTCTTTTGGTATTTGCATTGTTCTGCACTTTGTTCGTTAAGCATTAATAAAAAAATAAAAAAAACAGACTAAAACAGATATTTCGTTTGATCTTGAGTACTGAACCACCATGTAACAAAATCAACACTATTCACATTGTGTTTGTGTGTACATTAATGTTTATAGCTCTCAGTGGTCATTGGCTAAAATAGGACTTATTTGTGTCCTCGTCCTCTGTGGAACAATTCTGATTCTTCAACATGTCTTCTCTGGTATGCAACTCTTATTTTTTAAATACTGAGGTAGTGTTGTCATCTCTACAGTTTATGGATTTTTCCTAAGCTCGTTTGTGTGTTTGTTTGTTTGTTTTTTTCAGACTTTGTTGACCTCAGCCGACCTTCAGATGTGGGTCTCAATCACACTATAAATCTTTATCTCAAACCTGAGGAGGGTGTGAGAGTGGGCGTGTGGTTAGTTTTTTGTTGTTTATACACACACACGCACGCACACACACAAACAAATCCTAAAATAGATCAGTTACACATTCTGAGGTTTTCTTTCTTATTAATATTTTGTAGGCATACTGTACCTGAACATAGGTGGAAGGAGGCGCAGGGCAAGAATGTAGAGTGGTATGAGAAGGCTCTAGGGGACGGATCGCCCATTTTCATCTACCTACATGGCAATGGGGGCAATAGGCAAGAAACCCAATTCACCTTAATCAGCATAACTGAACCCTTTATATTCTGACTTCACTAAAGATTTTGGTGTGCTGCATTTTTTTCTTTTTTGCATTGATCATTGATCTTGTGCACTGAACTTTGTGCTGCATTGCCCTTTATCTTATTAAAAATATGCAGCTAATCTTTAAATCTAAATCTTTTAGTAACATCGCTATTTAAACAAAGTTTAAAAGCCAAAGTAAAGTCAAGTAAAGCCAAACAAAAACTGGAAGTGTGTAAACACTACCACTTACTCACTATCCTTTGACTTAGTCCCTGATTATCAAGGGTCATCACAGTGGAATGAACAGCCAATTAAGCTGGCATATGTAGGGGGTTTATGCTGCAGATGCCCTTTGTTGATTTTTATTTTATTTTTTATAGATATTGAACCAATATTTTTTAACTAAGTTTTAAGAATTTAAGAGGTAAGGCTCATAAAACTATGTATCAACTATGTCAGTATCTGGTGTGACCACCAGTTGCCTCATGCATTGCAACACATCTCAGTGGAATGTTGGTCCACTTCCCTTAAATAGTTGTTCAAAGTTGCTGGATCTTGGCAAGAAGTGGAACACACTGTAGAATACACTGATCCAGAGCATCCCAAACATGCTCAATGGGTGGAATGTGCAGTGAATATACAGTCCATGCAAGAAATGGGATGTTTTCAGCTTCCAGGAATTGCATACAGATTCTTGCAACATGGGACATTACTTGCTGCAACATGAAGTGATGTCCGGGGATGAATTGCACAACAATGGGCCTCATGATCTTGTCACGGTATCTCTGTGCATTCTAAATGCCATCAATAACTTGCAGCTGTGTTCGTTGTCCATAACATACACCGGTCAATACCATAACCCAACCGCTACCATGGGCCACTTGATTTACTATGTTGGCATGAAATAGGATTCATCCATGAAGAGAACACCTGTCTAAAGTGCCAGACGCCATTAAATCTGAGCATTTGTCAACTCAATTTGGATACCATGAGAAACTGCAGTCAGGTCAAGACCCCGATGAAGATGAGGAGCATGCAGATGAGCTTCCCTCATACAGTTTGTATGGAAATGCTTTGGTTATGCAAACCGATTGTTGCAGCAGCTGTCCAGGTGACTGGTCTCCGACCATCTTGGAGGTAAAGAAGCTGGATGTGGAGGTCCTGGGCTGGTGTGATTACATGCGGTGTGCAGTTCTGAGGCTGGTTGAATATACTGACAAATTCACTGAAACAACTTTAGAAATGAGGTAGATAAATTACCATTCAATACATGGCCAACAGGTCTGGTGGACACTCATGCAGTCAGCATGCCTATTGTACGCTCCCTCAAAACTTCAAAACTGCTGTGTGCTAAAACTACACATTTTAGTATGGCCTTAGTTTTATTGTGGCCAACCTAAGCCTGTACAATAATCATGCTGTATTATCTTGATATGCCATATCTTAGAGGTGCACAGATTATTTAGGCAAAAAAGTGGAGCAGAAACAAAAGTGCTGCGTTCATATTTTTGTTGAGTGTAATTCTGTTTATTTTATCAATACTATTGTTTTCGATTTCAATTTTTCAATTTAAAAGTCAATTTTAAAGTTTCATTGAATTTAAATAATCCAGAAGTCCAATCATTTCTTTTCTTCTTTTTTTCTCGCATTTATAATTATTAATTTATAATTAAATAGAAATGTAAAGGGTTAGTTTTCCCAAAAATGTAAATTACATTATTAATACTCACCTTCATGCCATTCCCATCCTCTGTTTATGGATCACAGACCTCATTTTGAGAACTTTGACTAACTGACTATGCTGAAAATCTGCTTTCATCTGCATTCTGGCATGACTTCTTTTGTGTCCCTTCAGATCTGCACTTCATCGTATCGGAGTTGCAAATGTGAGTAAACTCACTTATTTATTTCATAATGAAAAAGGACTAAGAACATGAACAATGGTAATAACTGAAGCACTTTGGCTATACAGGTCTTAAGTGCTCTTGGATATCATGCCTTGGCGATGGACTACAGAGGTGATTGTAGCCCACAGTCACTGGAAACTCATTTCAGAGTCCATATTTCTCCATTTCTTACTCAAGTATATTAAACTCTGTCAGGTTTTGGGGACTCAACTGGTGAACCTACAGAGCCTGGACTGACTACTGATGCCGTACACCTGTATAACTGGGTTAAGAAGCGCAGTGGAAACAGCCTGGTGTGTGTGTGGGGTCACTCGATTGGTAGTGGGTGTGTAGGATCTGTTTTTTATTTGCTACATTTTCAAGACAATGTATTATGATTGCATGAGTTTGCATCAATTAAAGATGATTTTCTACAGTATGCAATTTAACTGCTGTATTTTTCCTTTTCAATAGCGTAACAACTAACACTGCAGTTCAATTACTGGAGGAAGGTCAGAATTTGACAGACTTCATTATATAATTCTGTTTATCTCTGTGGCTCAAGAGTTGTTGTTTTGATTTTTGTAGTTCTGTGGCATAGTATGCATATTTTAAACAGTTTTTATTTCTTTAAATGCATTTCTTGACTGTGAAGACAAACTGCACATTTCTTGACAGGAAAAAAGTTTGATGGAATAATACTTGAGGGTGCAATGCTAAGTGGGCGAGCGGCAGCCAAACAAGGCTATGGACATCCTTTTTCCTGGGTAAGTAGAATTTAGGATCTTTGAAGTCATGGCACCATAACTATAAGAACTGATTTTGATCTGATGTGTTTTAAACACCTTTGATTTCATTCAAGGGTCCCACTTTATATTGAGTGGCTTTACCTACTACTATGACATATACTTACCGGCCATTTTATTAGGTACACTTGTCCATTTGCTTGTTAACGCAAATTTCTAATCAGCCAATCACATGGCAGCAACTCAATGCATTTGGGCATGTAGACATGGTCAAGACAACCTACTGCAGTTTAAACCGAGCATCAGAATGGGGAAGAAAGATGATTAAGTGACTTTGAACATGGCATGATTGTTGGTGCCAGGCGGGCTGGTCTGAGTATTTCAGAAACTGCTGATTTTCTGGGATATTCACGCACAACCATCTCTAGGATTTTCTGAGAATGGTCCGAAAAAGAGAACATATGCAGTGACCGGTAGTTCTGTAGATGCAAATTCCTTGTTGATGCCAGTAGTCAGAGGAGTATGGCCAGACTGGTTCGAGATGATAGAAAGGCAACAGTAACTCAAATAACCACTCGTTACAAACGAGGTATGCGGAAGAGCATCTCTGAATACACAACCCGTTGAACCTTGAGGCGGATGGGCAACAGCAATTCAGTTCTATTCAATTCATCTTTATTTCTATAGCGCTTTTACAATGTAGATTGTGTCAAAGCAGCTTTACATAGAAGATTAAAGTAAATTGAAATGGTGTCAGTCCAGTTTTCAGAGTTTAAGTTCAGTTTGGTTCAGTTCAGTGTGGTTTAATTTTCACTGCTGAAAGTCCAAACGCTGAATAGACTACAGCAGCAGAAGACCACATCGGGTGCCACTCCTGTGAGGTAAGAACAGGAAACTGAGGCTAGAATTCACACAAGCTCACCAAAATCGGACAACAGAAGATTGGAAAAACATTGCCTGCCCTGTTGAGTCTCGATTTGTGCTTGCATTCGGATGTTTGGGTCAGAATTTGATGTCAACAACATGAAAGCATGGATCCATCCTGCCTTGTATCAATGGTTCAGGCTGGTGGTGTAATGGTGGGGGAAATTTGGGATGTGGTGGAATAGGGAATGCGCATCATGGATGTGCAGCAGACAAAAAAAATGTCTGAGGAATTTTTCCAGTACTTTGTTGAACCTATGCCATGGAGGATTAAGGCAGTTCTGAAAGCAAAAGGGTGTCCAATCCGGTTCTAGTAAGGTTTGTCTAATAAAGTGACTGGTGAGTGTAAGTACTGTATATTATACTTATTGTGTTAATATTGTATTGCATAACTCTAATCTTGCTATTCAGAAGGGATATGGGTAAGGCTTGGGACAGATTTGGTGGTATGGGTAGGTTTAAGGTGGGTTAAGGTATACGTCATTGGTCAACAGTGTAACAATATATGTAATTACAGATGTAATTACATGCTGACAATGTTTAAAGTACAAGTACAGTGTAAACTGTATGTACATAATAAGTTAATTGTACCAAATGATTAATTTAAATGAAGTACATAGTTTAAGGCCACTTAAATGCTAAATATATGTGCTTAAAGCACTTAAACACAATATTTTATATATATTTTTACATTATTTTAAAGATTAGCATTCAACCAGCACATTGTTACAAAATAAAATTTACTTAACAATGTAAGTCTGTAATTTGATGATCAGTATATACGGTTCATAATTATAATCTGGTATACATGTATACCTTGTTTGTATCTGTTTTTTTCTTTCCTCCAGTTTTATTGGAAGTTCCCATATATTCAGTTCTTCCTCTTCAATCCAATGAAAAACAACAAAATAGTCTTTCCATCTGATGAAAAGTATGTGACATTGTTTTACTAACATAATTGTAATTATTGTGGGAATTTACCATTTTAAAAAAACTTTGCATATCATATTATGAAATGATTAACATAATAAAATCATATTATATTACATAAACCTCTTATAAACCTTTTCCCCCTTTTGTTGTTGATAGTTTGGAGAAAATCAGAACTCCGATTATGATTCTCCATTCCAAAGATGACCATGTGTCACCCTTCAGTGTGGCTCAGGAGGTTTGGAAGAAGATTAATTTACTGTTTTTTGTTTGTTTGTTTGTTTGTTTGTTTGTTTTGTTTTGTTTAATTATTATTATTTTTTTTTATCTTTAAATGCTTTTTTGGGGGGGGCTCAGATTTACAGAATTGCAAAAAAGGCTCAGAACTCAGATGAACGAGTCAAGCTGGTGCTATTTGATGAAAAGCATGGATATCTTCATAATGGGCTTTATAGAGATCATCGTTTGCCAAATATGTTAAGGTGAAGTCATCTGATTATTACTGATTATAAGATTTACATCTATATAGGAAATACATTAGCTTTGGTAACAAATCCATAACCAGTGAAAAGTAATTAGTTAATTTTGAATATATGTTCTAAAATTGTTAAACTGTTCAATATACATCACTAAATGACAATAAAATATAATATAACGGCTGCAAAATGAATGTCTGTTTTATTTTACAGGGAGTTTGTGCAGTCACTGATGGCATGAGACACAATGTGGGAGGAGAATGATTTAATATCATAATATCCATAATATTCAGCTACTGCAAACAGCTTTTTATTATAGTTGGTGTTGTAAATAGTTTTAAACCACATTAATTTCTTTGATCAAAAACATTTTAATCTCTGAAATTTTATAAAATTAGTCAATAGAGAGTGAATTTATTGTGTTGTTAATATTTTTAACATTCGCTTCTTTTAAGATTGAATAGAAACTATTTTACAAACCATAAAATCATCTGTACAACTTGCTGAAGACTTATATGAAGACTCACACGTCATCAGAATCATCATCTTTATCATCACCATCATCATTATAGACCTTTGCTGTTTTGCTTGGTCTTTTAATTCAATTAATCTTTATTTGTATAGCACTTTTACAATGTAGATTGTGTCAAAGCAGCTTCACATTAAAGGTCATAGTGATGAAACAGTGTCAGTTCAGTTTAGCACAATTCAGTGTGGTTTAATAATCACTACTGAGAGTCCAAACACTGAAGAGCAAATCCATCGATGCGCAGCTCTACAGATCCCGAACCATGCAAGCCAGTGGCGACAGCGGCGAGGAAAAAACTTCACCAATTGGCGAAAGTGAAGATTTAAAAAAAACCTCGAGAGAAACCAAGCTCAGTTGGGCACAACCATTTCTCCTCTGGCCAAACGTCTTGTGCAGAGCTGCAGTCAAGGCGCCGGAGGCTGGAAACTGGACTTTAGTGAAGACTCGTCTGTCCCTGGAGTGTTACAGGAATCGTGAACAGTCTCATGTTCTCCACTCCTCCGTGACCACCACAGCAGCTGCTCAGGATACGGCCTGGTCCAGGATATGGAAATCTTGGGATCATCTCGTCACTGGTCTTGGATCGAATCAGTGGCGCTGCATAGTCTGAGGGCCTCGGGATGAGTATCCCCAGGTGGAAATAGAGAATAATTAGCGTAGCTGCTGTTCATAGTGTATACAAACAAGAGGTAAAAAACGACATAACGAGAAGAATTTCTTTAAAACTTGGACGTGCGTATGTGTTCAATCAATGTTATTACTGGTTATTTATCATTCTTATCTACAGAATTGTACAAATTTCAGGCAACAGATTTTAAGGCAAACTAAGTGGTCTCCCAAATCAAATTTGCTAAATTATCAGCGCAATACAAAGTCATGTTTAATGTTGTGCTGAATGTTAAATGCTAGCGAAAACGGGCAAGTATAGCCTATCTTAAAGTATTTTAAATCTAGTGCTCAAGCACATTAAAATTCCCCCATGTGGTTAACACTTCCAGTATTTTATACCTGAATAATGTATATATATATATATATATATATATATTACATATAATACTAATATGAAAACTAAATGTTATTTTACAATGACTCACTTTATTCGGTGGGGAATATTATCATTACCTCATTTTTAACTACACAAGAACTCCTATGTTTTAAACTGTTCATTTTGTAGACAGAATGTTTTTAAATTGATTTTCAATATAAACACACACTAGACGAACGTGCATATAACTGTTATGCTTAAACACAGTTCATAGTTAAGAATGAGTAAATGATAATGTTCCCCTCCAAGTAAAGTCATGACAAACATACAAAAACATGTCATAAGTTTGTTACATTTAGTTTAAAACTAAAGAGTTAATTTTAATTAACAAACCTCTACTAACAAATAATTAAGGTAGCCATTATTCACACACAACTCCAGTGACTCATGTTGTAGAAAGTTATTTCATGATTTTCATATTCATAATGAAGTAATGTTTCATTTACATATTAATACATCATTATTCATGTACTGTTATTTGTATAGGCTGCTGGTTTTCTAAATATAGGCTTACTCTGATTTAACCAGAGATGTTTACATAGAGAAGAAACTGTCAAAACCTATCATTTTACTCTAACAGACACCAAACTATCACCCGTTTCGCAGCACGAATAATGCAGGGAAGGCTTTAAAACCTTTTAATAGAAGTATAAGGGTATAGATGCAATGTTTTCTCAAAATTGTGCTGGAATATAAGCTTGTAAATATTCTTTATTTCTAAATGAATGATTTAATTAAAAATTCCATTATTTCCATCACTTTATTTGTGATTTACTGTACTATTCATTTTCATAATTGGTCATAAATGAGACATACAAAACCAGTGTATGCTTGGGGCAAATCTCACGCTAAGGAAGCAAAGCAAAATCTGATGTGGAAATAAAACTGCAAAAAGCCTGCACTGGTGCACAAAGGTTAAGTCCATGCACTTTGATCTTTACACCAATCCGCTTCCGTGATAGCCTGGGTTGTCAATTATTGCAGAAGTTTTGTAAAGTAAATAGGCTCAGTTTTGTTCACTCTTCAAAATGAAGCGAAGAGTTGATAAATCTGAAAGAAAATTTCAAGCTGCAAGACATCAACAGTCAAGTCCGACACCTAGGCCTAAACATGTGCGTGCAAGGTAAGCCACCTAAAACTATTTCTTAACTTTTAAAAGGTAAATCAGTGTAAATAATCATTTTGTTTGACTAGATTTCTGCATAAAGTAAACAGAAACTAAATTAGCAAATGTCTCTGAGTGTAATGCACCAAAAAGTGAGATAACAATGTGGTAAAAAGAGAAAAACATACATGCTCTATAAATATTGCTTGAAATTTGCTGTTTGTATGTTAAATCTTCAATGAAAGCCATAGCTAAGACAATCCTAGGTTCATTTTATGAAATTCAATACAGCACAGGAAAAATCTTTAAAGACGAAATCACATATTTTGCATTGTCCTAAATGCCCTGCATCTTGGATACTAAACCATGTGTCAAAAATCAACACTATTGACATGTTTGTGTACGCATTCCTATCTGTAGCCCTCAGTGGTCATGGGCTAAAATAGGACTTATTTCTCTCCTCATCCTCGGTGCAACAATCCCATTTCTTCTGCATGTCTTCTCTGGTATGCAACTTTTATTTGTCAAATATTGATGTGGTGTTGACTCCTCTACGGTTTATGGATTTTTCCTAAGCTCGTTTGTTTTGTGTGTTTTTCCAGACATCGATGACCTCAGCCGACCTTCAGATTTGGGTCTCAATCACACTATTAATTTCTATCTGAAAACTGAGGAGGGTGTGAGAGTGGGCGTGTGGTTAGTTTATGTCATTTATATGCTAAAAATAATAAATTAACACAAATCAATGACAAATAATGAGTTTTCTTTCTTTCTTTCTTATGAATGTTTTGTAGGCATACTGTACCTGAACATAGGTGGAAGGAGGCGCAGGGCAAGAACGTAGAATGGTATGAGAAGGCTCTAGGGGACGGATCGCCCATTTTCATCTACCTTCATGGCAATACAGGCAACAGGCAAGTAACCTAATTCACCCTAATTAACAACATTTGGGATCACTTTTCATTCTAAGACTTCACTAAACAATTTGGTGTACTGTATTTTGTATTTATTTATATTTTCTTTTTTGCATTGATCATTGATCTTGTGCACTGAACTTTGTGCTGCTTTGTCTTTACCTTTATTACAAAAACTGGGATGGGCAACTGCAGTTAATCTCTAAATGTCAATCTTTTTACAACCTCACTATTGAATAAAATATCACTCAAGTGAAGCCAAACATAAAAACTGCAAGTTTTTTCTCAGTATGTTGTAGTATTGTTTTAATAGTAATTTGATAATACGCTTGTAGTGATCAAACGGCACTTAGAAATAATTGAAATTAAACCCTTTACAATTGATTGACAGTTTAAATGATATATTTTAAGGCCCCATTAAATCTATTTTTAAATATTTCTATTTTTGTTATCAATGTCATTATTTTTTATTTACTATTTTACTTTTAAAATTACAATTTAATTGTGGGGTGGCACGGTGGCACAGTGGGTAATGCTGTTGCCTCACAGCAAGAAGGTCGCTGGATCGAGCCTCAGCTGGGCCAGTTGGCATTTCTGAGTGGAGTTTGCATGTTCTCTCCGTGTTCACGTGGGTTTCCTCCGGGTGCTTCGGTTTCCCCCACAAGTTCAAAGACATGCGCTATAGGTGGATTGGGTAAGCTAAATTGTCTGTTGCGTATGAGTGTGAATGAGAGTGTATGGGTATGCGCATCCGCTGCATAAAACATATGCTGGACAAGTTGGCGGTTCATTCCATGGTGGCAACCCTTGATTAATAAAGAGACTAAGCCAAAAAGAAAATGAACGAATGAACAATTTAATTGTTTTATTATATTTTAATCATCTAAAATCATGCTAAATTCAAAAATATTAACTGAATAATAAGAGTTCAGAGGCTCAAACACCAATATTTCCTCGTTATCATGAAAACTCCAGGTGAAAAAACAGGTCAATCAGAACAAAAAACAGACTGATGATTCACACAGCATCATTAATATTTATCTGGTCAAAACATTTGCTAATAAGAGTACAATAATTATACATGTTCCTATAGGTTAAGTTTATCTAAACTTGTCTTATCCTAACTATGTGTGTGGGACTATTATTTTAAAAACAAGAGCTGCAATATAGACCTCTCAGGTAATGCAACACAGCTTGCTGTCAGAACACAAAATTCGTGAAAGTAGGATTATAAATGTATTCAGTGCACATGAAGAGGCATAAAGTCTGTTTAAATCTATCTTTTGATAATTTAATGTGTATATTGTTAAATTTAATAAGTGTATGCTTTTAATGAGACAACAAACACATGGAGACGGCTAAGTACAAGTGTTTACTGCACGTT
Organism: Danio aesculapii; assembly: GCF_903798145.1. NCBI lineage: Eukaryota > Metazoa > Chordata > Actinopteri > Cypriniformes > Danionidae > Danio > Danio aesculapii. Next base: position 31,367,664 of record NC_079447.1, on the reverse strand, counting down.
ATTAAACTTCTAATTTATTATTATAGAGGTAGATATTAAGTCCTTCCTGTGTTTTAGATATGTTAAAACCACAAAATTAAACTCTAAAACATCTCTACCAGTGTCTTTTATTTATATTTGTAATTTAGCCTATATTTCATCGACAACACAACTGACTCCTTTGAGCTAAAATAAAGTTCTTTTGCACTTCAGCTAAATATACTGTCATTTAAAATGTATCTATTTAGTTTGTTCAATATTTTTTAACAACTGAAGTATGGTTATTTTGCATGTGTTTCAGAGATGTATACGTCATGCCGTGTATGAGAGAGAGAGAGAGAGAGAGAGAGAGAGAGAGATAGCAGAGAGAGAGAGCAGGCACTGACAAGCTGCAAGAGGGGTCTGGCTGCAGGCTCGGTGCAGATGCAATCTGAGCTGCATCCAATGCTTTTTAATGCGCTCACCTTACCCCACCCCTCACAGTGACGTCACTATCTCCATTGAGTGCATTGTGTCTGACATTGCATCTCTGAGCGATGCAATCTCAGCTTGCATCATAAAGGCTGCTATTGCACACTATTGCAAGCTACAGAGTGTCATTAATATTTATTACCATCTTAAAACAGAGCTTTTCATTCTAGGCGTAATTCCTGTGGTTATAAATGTGCATATGAAACTTTCTGGATTATTTTTGCACTTAATGCCAGACACCTACTATGTAGATATCAGAGAACAATTTTAACATATTGAATCAATGAAGTCTTTGGCACCTTTAAATATGTTATTTTTTTCTGGATTTGAAACTTAATAGAAATGCAAGACCCTAAACAAGTGTTAATCAAATAAAAGCATTAAATATTAATGCATAAAACATGTTTTTAAAGAAAAAAAACATTATAATTAGATTAATTATTTTGAAATATGATAGTTGAAATAAGTTGAAATAAAACATGGAAGATTATTTGTGATTTATTCTTTTTAAACATAATTGTATTATTTTTATATATTATTTAGTGAAATACATCTTACTTTACAATAAAAACAATTAGAATAAGCAGAAAGAGCAGAATTCATATTGTGTTTTATTATTTACAGTCCGTATTTTTGAGATTTGATTAAATCAATAGCCCTCGTTTGTCAAATTCTGTGACATTCTGCATTTATATAGTAAATGCAATTGTATTACTGGATTCTGCTATTCTGTCTATGGAAATCCTAGGGGCCTCGTTTTGTGGTCCTCCTGTTTATGGATCACAGACCTCACTTTGAGAACCAATCTTTAACTAAATGACTTACAAACTACAGTAATCGGTGCCTTTTGCAATATGCTTAAATGGCATGACTTCTTTTTTGTCCCTTCAGATCTGCACCTCATCGTATCGGAGTTGCAAATGTGAGTAAACTCAGATTTATTTCATAATGAAAAAGGACTAAGAACATGAACAATGGCAATAACTGAGATGATTTGGCCATACAGATCCTAAGTGCTCTTGGATATCATGCCTTGGTGATGGACTACAGAGGTGATTGTAGCCCACAGTCACTGGAAACTCATTTCAGAGTCCATATTTATCCATTTCTTACTCAAGTATATTAAACTCTGTCAGGTTTTGGGGACTCAACTGGTGAACCTACAGAGCCTGGACTGACTACTGATGCCATATACCTGTATAACTGGGTTAAGAAGCGCAGTGGAAACAGCCTGGTGTGTGTTTGGGGTCACTCGCTTGGTAGTGGGTAGGAATTGCTCTTCTATTGACTTCAAATTTATTAGAAACAATTGAGAACATGTAATATGATTGCAAACTAAACATATTATTTCTTCATTATTTAATTTAACTGCTGTATTTTTCTTTCTCAATAGCGTAACAACTAACACTGCAGTTAAATTACTGGAGCAAGGTCAGAATTTAACACACTTCAATTTGTAATCTTGTTTATCTGCGGCTCTTTAAAGTTGTTTTGCTTTTTAATTGTCAATGTATGGCAATTGTAATTGTAATGTATTTTCTGCATATTGCATGGTGTGATCATGGACCATTTCTTCATATTGCATGTTTTTTATTTCTTTAAATGCACTTCTTGACTGTAAAGACAAACTGCACATTTCTTGACAGGAGAAAAGTTTGATGGAATAATACTGGAGGGCGCATTCCTAAGCGGGCGAGTGGCAGCTAATCAAGTCTTTGAACACCCTTTTACCTGGGTAAGTAGCTTTCAGGATCAAAACAGCTGTAATCTGTAGCATAGCAAAGCAACTGGTCTGGAAAAATGTGTTTTAGACATCTTTGATTTCGTTATGATAGACTTCCTGATGAGTTTTAGTATGTAGCGCTTAAATCTGGCTGATGGTAGAACCCACCACATCAACAATGTCACAGTGTCAGACTGATAGTGGTGCTACATTTGAGATGAGCAAAATACATTTCGTAATCTTGGAATTGTAAGGTTCTATCTGTGTTCTGAATGATTTTGAGATATTGAGTTTTTGCATTCCATATAGCAAACAGTATGTGTGTAACATTTGTTTTTAAATAAAAAGTCTTAAAATGTAAACAACTTTAAAAAAAACACATCCAATAATGTAAATAAGTTGTCATTTAATATGACAGTAACTCAATTTTGACAAAAATGTCAAAAAGAACCTTATAATTCTAAGGTGGCGATTTGTAAGATTCAGTTTCCACCCTGACTCGATTTTTGGATATTCTTGAAGAAGCTGTTTTTGCTAACTAGGCACCCAGTCAGAGCTAATCAGTTCACAGATTTTTTTTTTATGTTGAAATTTCATTTCATGTTCAAGACAACAGACCAAAACTTTCCAAGTGGACATGGATACTTTTATTTATACCTTTGTAATTGTTAAACAGAATGAGATACATTCTCTATCTGAGATGCAGAATATGTTTGTATGGTGTTAATTCATTCATTTTCCTTCGGCTTAGTCCCTTTATTTATCAGGGTCACCACAGTGGAATGAACCGCCAACTTATCCAGCATATGTTTTACACAGCGGATGCCCTTCTAGCTGCCATGTTCCTATCAGTTCTGGGAAACGTCAATACACACTCATACACTACAGCCAATTTAGCTTAGCTTACCCATTTCACCTATAGCGCATGTCTTTGGACTATGGGGGAAACCGGAGCACCCAGAGGAAACACAGGGAGAACATGCAAACTCCACACAAAAACACTTGAACCAGTGACCTTCTTGCTGTGAGGCGACAGTGCTAACCACTGAGCCACCATGCAGCCCTCTATGGTGTTAATGCTAAGTAATTCGAACCACTGACCTTCTTGTTGTGAGGCGACAGTTCTAACCACTGAGCGACCATGCAGCCCTCTATGGTGTTAATATTAAGTAACTCGAACCACTGACCTTCTTGTTGTGAGGCGACAGTTCTAACCACTGAGCGACCATGCAGCCCTCTATGGTGTTAATATTAAGTTTAAATAAATCCATGGTTTGATTGTTGGTTCAATATTAGTAAAAAAAAAAAAAAAAACGTGTAAAAAAAAGGCTGGGTTGCACAGTCAATTTTTGTTGGAACAACATGAAGGACGGAATTTAACTTAATAGTTTTTACTAATTTAAGTTGATTGAACATAAAACAATTAAGTTGTCCCCAAAAATCTAAAAAAAAATGTGTTGTTTTAGATCATTTTAAATAAGTAGTTTGAACAAAGAGCGAATGTCATTTTTTAAGTGTACATCGAAGTCAAATTTTTAGCGTTCCACTGATGTTTGAAGAAAATTTTCAGAGTATATCATGAAATATTTTTTCGTTTGAAGAAAGTCTTATTTCTTTTATTTTGGCTGGAATAATAGCAGTTAAAATTTTTAAACATTTTAAAAGTTATAATTATAATATATTATTATAACACAGCAATAACAAAATATTATTAGTACCATAATTTTTTTTTCTGATCGTCTACAGAGCATAACTTGCCTAATTATCGTAACTTGCCTAATTACCATGATCAACTTAAGTCTGTAAATTGCGCATCAGGGTCGGCGTCAGCCACAACATAGGGTATGTGACTGGGTGAAGGCTACCCCAGACTGTCCACGTGAACTCGATGCAGAAGTTTAAATCAGGCTTAACTGAACTGAAAGCTGCAATCGTAATTTTTTTTCTAGATTGTGATGAAGTTACTAGAGAAGTGAAATTTTAAATGAGCAAACAGTGAGTGTTGCTTGTTTTGGGCAGAATGGATGTAGTAAAGTACGCATTTCATTCAGAAAGATCGGGAAAGGGGTTTTAGAAGAGTTATTACAAACTAACAGACTCCTGCTCACCGTTTCTGTTTGTTGTCAAAACTGACAGTTGACGTGGTTAAGCATGTTAGCCACGCCCATTACCTCAAAATGACATGATCTGATAAGTTAATTGAAAACAAACAGAAAGTGCATTTTCAGATTTAAACATTAAACATTACAAGGGCAAACTTCTTTTTTTTTTATGATATTCACAGATTACTTGGAAAAAAACTAGCAATGTGAGCTAAAAATCAAATGGTTAGTTTTGATTTCTTGGGGACTTTAGGCCGAATACTAAATAAAAGTAGGCTATAATAATAAGCGAAATAATATTATATTATTACTGTCACCATGGAAAATTTGTAAAATAATTAGAAATTTCACAGTAGGGCTATAATTTTGACTATAATATATAGAGGTTCTAGGTTTTTTTTTTTGTTTGTTAGTTTGTTTGGCTTGTTTTTTACTTCAAACTAAAAAGTAAGAACCAAAGTAAAACCAATAGTTAAGGTAAAATTGTCATGCTGCAAATGTATTCTGGATATGCCCTCACTGTCACAAGCAGAGGAAGATGTGCTCATTTAATCAGGAATTATATTCTGGTACAGGCATATTTTATTTGTACCTTTTTTCTTTCCTCCAGTATTATTGGAAGTTCCCATATATTCAGTTCTACCTCTTCAATCCAATGAAAAACAACAATCTAGACTTTCCAACTGATAAAAAGTATGTGACATTGTTTACCTGTAAATTGTACTAATAAATATTTAACATTCTAAAATCATATTATAAAACAAACCTCTCATCTCACTTTCCTCTGTTTTTATTGTTGATAGTTTGGAAAAAATCAGAACTCCGATTATGATTCTCCACTCCGAAGATGACCATTTAGTGCCCATGAGTGTGGCTCAGGAGGTTTGGAAGAAGATTAATTTACAGTTTATTTTTACAATTATTTGTTTCATCTTTAAACGATGCATTTATTTTCTGGCTCAGATTTACAGAATTGCAAAAAAGGCTCAGAACTCAGATGAACGAGTCAAGCTGGTGCCATTTGATGGAAAGCATGGATATCTTCATAATGGGCTTTATAGAGACCCTGCTTTGCCAAATATCGTAAGGTGAAGATACTCTATACTAATTATAAGATTTCAAATAAATTCTCATGGGAATTACAGTGTTATTTGGTGGTAAATCCATAACCAGTGAAATTAGTTACTTTTGAATGGTTACCTATTTCTAATGTTCAACATCCCTAAATGACAGTAAAATATTAGATAACGGCTGCAAAATCAACGTCTGTTTTTATTTTACAGGGAGTTTGTGCAGTCACTGACAGCATGAGACACACAATGTAAGAAGAGGATGATTTACAAGTAATATTCAGCTACTGCAAACAGAGTTTTGTTACCGCTGGTGTTGTAACTTTAAATTTACTGTTGTTTTAAACTACATTAATAAACATTCAAACCTTTTGAAACTACTTCCATTACCGTGGATTTATTGTTTTGTGACAATTTGTAAGATTAATTTTCTTTCGGATTGAACAAAACATTTTTCATAAACCATCAAATAAGCTGTAATGTTTCTTGAACGAGGTTTTTCACTGTATGGTCAATTAATGAAAATAAAATCAAATAAAATCTGGCTTTATACAAGTCTGCATTATCAGCACATTTGAACTGCAAAAAAACACTCACCGGCCACTTTATTAGGAACACCTGTCCAACTGCTCGTTAACGCAAATTTCTAATCAGCCAATCACATGGCAGTAACTCAATGCATTTAGGCATGTAGACATGGTCAAGACGATCTTCTGCAGTTCAAACCAAGCATCAGAATTGAGAAGAAAGGTAATTTAAATGACTTTGAATGTGGCATTGTTGTTGGTGCCAGATGGGCTTGTCTGAGTATTTCAGAAACTGCTGATCTACTGGGATTTTCACGCACAACCATCTCTAGGGTTTACAGAGAATGATATGAAAAAGAGAAAATATTCAGTGAGCGGCAGTTCTGTGAACACAAATGCCTTGTTGATGTCAGAAGAGTATGGCCAGACTGGTTCCAGCTGACGGAAAGGCAACAGTAACTCAAATAAACACTCGTTACAGCTGAGGTATGCAGAACAGCATTTCTGAATGCACAACACGCACAACCTTGAGACGGATGGGCTACAGCAGCAGAAGACCACACCGGGTGCTACTCTTGTCAGCTAAGAACATGAAACTGAGGCTAAAATTAGCACAGGCTCACCAAAATTGGACAATAGAAGATTGAAAAACGTTGCCTGGTCTGATGAGTCTCGATTTCTGCTGCAACTTTCAGATAGTAGGGTCAGAGTTTGGCATCAACAACATGAAAGCATAGATCCATCCTGCCTTGTATCAATGGTTCAGGCTGCTGGGGGTGGTGTAATGGTGTGGGGGAAATTTTCTTGGCACAATTTGGGGCCATTAGTACCAATTGAGCATTATGTCAACGCCACAGCCTACCTGAGTATTGTTGCTGACCATGTCCATCCCTTTATGACCACAGTGTACCCATCTTCTGATAGCCACATCCAGCTGGATAACATGCCATTTCATAAAGTGCAAATCATCTCAGACTGGTTTCTTGAACATGACAATGAGTTCACTGTACTCAAATGGCCTCCACAGTCATCAGATCTCAATCCAATAGAGCACCTTTGGGATGTGGTGGAACGGAAGATTTGCATCATGGATGTGTATCCAACAAATCCGCAGCAACTACGTGATGCTATCATGTGAATATGGACCAAAATCTCAGAGGAATATTTCCAGATCCTTGTTGAATCTATGCCACAAAAGATAAAGGCAGTTCTGAAAGCAAAAGTGTGTCCAACCCAGTACTAGTATGTGTATTGTTTTAAAATTTGATCTAATGCACCTTATATTTAGGATTGTGATGGGTATTTTTAAAATAATTAAACAAACTGTAACCATTAGCAGACCATAAACATGCAATTGTTTTTGCTTTCATTCAAGCTCTTGGCGGTACTTTAAATAAAAGATTTTAGGACGAGTTTGGTTTGCAAGTTTCAAATCACAACCAAAAAACCATAATTAAAAAAAACTATAACAATAATAATTAATTAGTTAATTGGCAACCTATTAAACACCTGACAATTCTGATGATTCTTGGAGGCATAATTATGATTTCTGAATAATGTTTAGTTATAATTTTATTAGACAAATTCAACTTTTATTTACAGTTTAAAACTTTCGATAAGTTAGTAGATTAGGCGTTACCTTTCACTCATTGTTTGAAGTTCCTATCAATGAACACTCCAGTAGTCCTGCTTTTACATCCTGCTAAGCAGCCTGCCTTTCCCACCACCGATTCTGTTTGCGCTCAGATGACGTGGCCATGGGTGGCGAAGCGGAGGGTTTCCTTCCTCATCGCTGACTCATCGCACTCTCCAACGATAGGTCTAGTAAACTCATGTGACCTCTTTCCACCAATCAGCGGTGTACGCGCTGATCACTCGCTGAACAGTTTTACGACAAACTCGTATGTGAGCATCCTAAGACAACCACTGTCATAGAACCAGGAAGAAGGAAGGTGGGATAGCCCCCAAAAAGATACCATTTCAAATCAGTCGCAGATTTTTCCCTAGAAAACCATGGGGCTCTGCAGGTGGACGTTTGAAGTGGTTGTCTTCACGGCTGTTTTTAGTTCGTTTCTGCCAGTTCGAGCAGATGAACACGAGCACAAGGTAAGATAAACTGCGGGCCGAGAAGCCCTCTGTTTTCGGTATGTGTATTCTCGAGAGACGCTGGATATTGTTCGGGTTGCAGTGTCAAGAGTAAAGAACGGAAATAAATTAAAATCAACTGACATACTAACTGATTTAACTGCTCTGTGTCTAGGTTAGAAATGCTAAACACATCAGAAGCTACGCGCCTAGCCTAGCATCAGCTATCTCATTACATTATGTTGGCAAACAGCAGAGGCTCTGTTCGCAGTAATTTTTGTATGAGGCATATCAACTGTAATAGTATTTTAAGCATAAATTAACCTCTCGATGTGTTGGTGTAAGTTACTGTTTGTTTTAGTTGTGTATGTGTGAAAGGGGTTACTCTTATGTCGGCTAACCGTCGTTAGCTAAAATATGTCCGTCTGTACATACACACACATCCGGTTCGTCCACACTTTTATTAAAATTATTCAATGTGAAACAATATTACACGTACATTAAAAGCAGCTTTGGTTGCAGCAATGCTGGATGGGCGGGTTGTCAGTCCTTTCTTGCTGACAAATTGTTTATTGTGCATTTTACAGTAAATTACTTAATTGTGTGTATGCAAATCATAATATGTAATCATGGCAACTTATTTGAGCTAACAAAAATTGTTTGTTATTGTAAAATGGTAGGTGTAGTCAAAGAGACCTTGATTTATCAATTTGGTCCTCAATACATGTATATCTTATTTGTAGTGTGCAGTCTTATAGTCACAATGATAACAGTGTTTGCTTTGGGAATTGTATCTATATAGAAGTCGTGAAATGAAAATTAATATTTTCTTCTAAATACAATCGCTTTAGATGATAATGTAAACAGTTTCTGCATTTAATTCTTAAATTAAAAAGACAACATAATGGTTGGGGTTTTTTTTTAATCAAAATGTCATATTATAATTACAATAATGTCATAACAATTCACCATGATTTTCTGGTGAAAACAGCAACAAGAACTTTATTTGTAGCGTATAAAGATTTTTCAATATTCTGCCCCTGCAAGCTTGCATTCAACTTTAGAGTGTAACCAAATCACAACAAAAAGTTATTTCTTTGTCTTTTGGTGTTTCAATGACAAGATTGTCAAAATTATCCCTGTTCACATGGATGTGCAAAAATGACTAAAAACATTATGCCTGCCATGCCAGTAGTTGATTTTACTTTTGTAAAAATAAATAAATGCACTCGCTTGCTTAAAATCCCAAAAGTAGCATTGTTTCTCTGTTTTTAACATTTTTGACATGCCTGTAGATGAAACGTGTATTACTTATGTGCGTGACTTCACCGTTTTCACAAAATCACAATTTTGTAGTTTACACAAGGACCTACTTCTGCTCTCAACTAACGCCTACTTTTTTATTTGTTTATTTTTTTTTACTTTTTCAGTAATCTGGTAAACTTGGATGTACATCACAATAACAAAGAAAACACAAATAATGCTTCATCGTGACTTTGAGTTCTCTAGGTCTGTTTCAGAACACAGTAAGCCTTGTTGTTGGACTATATTTTCAATAGTCAGTCTGTTGCTACTTTTCCATCCACCTATTTTATGTGCATTTTAGACATGCGCATAAAAAAATGGAAACTGCAAGATGCACCTAAATTTTAAAATGCGCATAACTGAGTAGGATAAACTTTTTTTATTCGATGAGAAAAGATGTGCATAAACTACGATGGAAACACTTTTACGGAACAAATTCCACTATGCACATTAAAAATGGTCATGTGCTTTGGTTATAAAAGATCAAATGATGATTAAAATATGTAAATGGACGAACCAGCAGGCTGAGCACATTGTAAAACATTTGAAATGTTTTTTTTTGGTCACTTTTAAACACTTTAACCATTTCACTGTTAGTGTTATTGTATTGTTAATTACCTCCAGCACTGTTAAGAACGTCTGTGCTCTGAGTCTCACGACTTCAGACGTCACCACGCGTTCATTGTGTCGGCATACTGTCTTCTGATGTGCAAGTCATTTATTAAATGAAGAAAAGATTCACGCAGCTTCTCCTACCCCATCAAATAGCATTTTTACTGTTGATTTTTGGCGCCAGTTAGGTGACAGTTTTGTTCTCGTTGACTCATTGGATGGAAGCGCTGCATTATGCACTTATCTTTTATGCAATATTTCAGTTTCGCGCATAAATTGAATTCGGATTTTTCAATGGAAACAGAGCTAATGTCTTGTTGCTGTTCTGTCCTGAAGATTCTTACCAAATGAATCATCAGTTCAGACATTTACAGTTTTTTTCCAATATCGGATGAAATATGAAAAACATTAGTCGTACAGCGCATGATCGTTTAATTCTAGGTGTAGGATATTTAGAGATTGCAATCTTTCCCCCATGACAGTATTTATAATATTACTGGAATGTAATCTGTGTGGTTAATCTGTAATGATGAATTATAGTTCATACAATCGTAAATGTTCCCATATATATGCCATCCCGCATCGCTAAAGGTGTAGGGATTTCTATTGGTAAATGTGCCCCATTGTGTTCAAACCAGTGTCAATGTGAAATGAACTGTGGGAGTGTGGGAGACAGTGTTTAGGGTTTCATTTATACAGACGTGCAGTTGTGATCTCTTCCACTTATTTTCATGTTAATTTTATTTAGACCATTGCATCCAGTGTCATGAATGTTGCGTTGCTCTTTATAATTGTTCTCTACATTTTACGTAGGGTTATGTAAAACTACCTGAATTACAGGTTCAAGCCCTGCCTGACTTGCTGCATTTTTTTGCCATTTTTTTATTCAAAGGATTTAAGAAACAATTCACTAAAAACTGTGATACATTATTCATCCTTACTGGCACTCTAAATCACACTGTAATAAGATGTAATGGCACTGTAATAAGATATTTTGTGTAATTTCTCAGTGGCTTTTATTTGCCCCCATACAATGGAAATCAGTCATTCAGTCGGTATTCTTTAAAATTCATTCTTGTATTTCTCAGAAGACACAGTTTTACAAGTTGAAAGAGCATGATTATGAATTATATTAGTGTATAATTGATGGCAGATTTTTATTTTATTTATTATCATATTCAGCATTCAACTCTCCATTTTACATCAAGATATTTCCACTCCAGAATAAATTTAAAACAGTTAATGGTGTTAACTATTGTGATGTATTGCCTGATTTGGTAGTGGCTTCTGTTTAATTCATTATGAATTAGAACATTTCTCAAACTTACAGCAGAATACTAATTATAACCATTGACAAAGCCTTTCTTTAGAGGTCTTTTTCATAAGGATGTCATTCATTATTCTCCTAATATATAAAATCAGAGCAGATTTACCTCCGCTTTCATACAGTTAACCCCACAATTCAGTGCCAAATATTTGGAGTGCGAAATGATGTTGGTTTGGAACGTTATGGCTAGTATCCAATTACATCTCTCATATTTACGTGCTTTTGGACAGTAACAAAAACTGCATATTTCAGCTTTTAAAGGAAAAATGTCAAATAGTGATGTCATAGTCAATGTGTCATTTAGAAAGAAAATAATTTTATTTTTACTTATATTCTGAAAAGTCCAAAATATACAATGAGGAAGAGCAGAAGTGCTGCATTCCTCCAGTAAATGACACTGATACCAAGAAAAAGGACATTAAACTCAAAGTTTAGGAGTTAGAGTGTGTAATGATGGTGTTTAAATAATACCCAGGATTAATTGTTAACCCATGGTTTATTATAAGCAGTTTAAAATTCGAGGATGATTGCACAATATTTTGTGTACCAAGGGGTTTAGAATGACTGTGGGTTAACTTTTACATTTACATTTAATCATTTAGCAGACATAACTATGACATAACTTTTAAAGTGTGAATAGCCATTAAATCTTAAATGAAGTGTAATATTGGACAAATTAATTGATGCTTTTTTTTTTCCTAGAAGCCATATTAGTTTACTCGTAGTTATTTTGTTGGGTATTGTTGCATTACATCAATGTACCAGTCCCAATTATAAAATGTCTTTCCTGCCAGCTAAATGTTATCATCAAGAATCAAGGATAGGTTTGAGTCTGGATCGCTGTGTGTGTGTGATTTGTTCAGATATTATTACATTTTGCTCTTTTCAGGGAATTGTTCAGAAGGAAAATGGAGGGAAATTTAGCTTCTTATAAATGGTGACTTCTGATGTTGAATAGTAATCACAAAGAAGTAGATGCTGATATTAGAAACGGGTAGCTAAAACAGTTTTCTTTCTCCTACAGTACACAGATAAAGAGGAGGTGGTTTTATGGATGAATACAGTGGGCCCTTATCACAACCGACAGGAGACCTATAAGTACTTCTCCCTACCGTTCTGTGTGGGAACGAAGAAAACTATTAGTCATTATCATGAGACATTAGGAGAGGCGCTGCAGGGGGTTGAATTGGAGTTCAGCGGTCTGGACATCAAGTTCAAAGGTATGGTCACACAATTAATGTCGCTAACATGCTAACCAGTTCAAGTGAAGCTTATCAACATCCATAAGCATTGAATAGTGCGAGTATGTAAATTACGTTTTCTAGTTCATTTGAGTTTGGTTAGTAAAATATTATCTTAACAATAGAGTAGTATTGCTCTTGTGAATGCATTGTGGATTTGTCTTACAGAGGAGGTGTTGCAGACGACGTACTGTGACATTGATCTAGACAAACCTAAAAGAGATGCGTTTGTCTATGCCATCAAGAACCACTACTGGTACCAAATGTACATAGATGACCTTCCCATCTGGGGTGAGTAACTGGGAACACGGAGTGATTGACAAGTCTGTGCTTTTCTATGTGTACAATAGAGATGCGCGGATCAGCTGAAATGACACCCGAATCCGCGGCTTCATACTAATCATCCGCCCGCACATATTTTTTATCTGATATATGTATCCGCACCCGAACTGCACCCGATGGTCACTTTAATGATTTAATTCTTTGTTTTAGGCATGAATGGTCAGCGTCAGGGCTGAAGCAAACTGAACTGGAGCTCTAGGCAAAAGGTGAACATGCCGCCCTCATACCGAAAGCAAAAACGAGACACGGAGGTGTGATTGTGCGTCCGACAGCTAGGACTGGGGCGGTGGGGGGGATTGTCACAGACGAAAGAGAGGACCGGGGGGTTATCGTGGACGCCGCCCTCTTTATTCTGCCGCCCGGGTCGCCTCTATGAACGCACCGGCTCTGGTCACCTTAGATATTAGCAGCAGATTCAGTGAGCTTTAATCTGCTTATCTCTGATAGTAAAGTAATACGTTAATCATAAACGTTTTTAAATGAACATTTGTTTATAAAAACAAAAGTTTGTCTTTAGACAACATTTTCTTCATTTTCAAATAGACACAGAAAGTAAAAATAAGACATTTTCGCTTTTACAGATATAGGAACAAGATAACAAAAAGGGTACCACTTCAGCCTAAACGGCAGCTATGTTGTGTTTACTTGGCCTTTTTCTTCGCACTGTGCAAAAACAGAATAGCATCTATTGTGCCTGGATTCGGGCGATTCCGCCTCGCCTCCAAAACGCGGCCAGCTGCACTGAATTGAGCGTTCGCTCGCACCGCTTGTTGTAGAAATTAACAATAATTCTCCTCGAAAGGCGCTGCGTTGTGGAAATATGCGATCATGTTTCTCCCAGAACGATAGCAGATTTTTCACTGATGACTCCTCTAACTGAAACTTTGAACAGTGGGCTACTCTTGCACTTCATCATGCCCATTATTTTGGCCATACCATCTTCCCATTCTGCAAAGCCCACTCTTTGCTTTTTTGCTGGTCCACTGCCATGTCCTGCTACATCCACCTGTAACTGACCCGCAATTAATCATAATGTCTTTTTTATTACCCGACCCGCCCAAACCGCGAATTATACGCAGCGCCCGCAGATATAACCGCCATCCGCGCATCACTAGTGTACAAAACCAAAGCACTGGTTTATTCCAGCAGATACCTTTTAAAGTTTGTTTGTTTGTTTGTTTTGTGTTGTTTTATCAACTAAACATTCAGTCACATTCAGTACTGTTGCTTTGCAAGTTTAAGTGTTTAACATTAAGACAAAAAAAAATTCCCTATGTATGCAGATTTTACTCATGTTTTGGTTTAGGTCGCATGTTTACACTGTTGACAATAGGCCTGTTTAAATTTGAAACTAAGCTTGAATATTACCAATCAGAACATTAATCAGATAATTGACTTTTATTATCTTGTCACTTTTCATTTTACCTGAATTATTTTCATGTACTTTTGTTAGCTTTCATTTAATGTTTTTCTCGGGTAATTTCAGATAGTTGGCAAATAAACATTTCAGATTTTTTGTTTGTACGTTTTCAGGGTTTTTTGCTTATTAGCTTTATTTTAACTTGTTTTAACGAGTGGTTATGAATGGTATGATGTAATTGTCAGGCAAAATTACAAAATATCTTGTAACAAAACAAGAAAGACTAGATGAGGTCTTTGTTTGTGGGTGACCCTGACTGATATATGATTGAAATCCTGCAGTTTTCAAATTTAATCATGTTTAAAGATTAACATAATCTTCGGCTATCTATTGTTCTGTTGTGTAGAGACTCTCCATTGTACTTTTGCCATTACTGAAAATGCAGTTAACACTTTTTAAAGTCCTAATGGGCTTTACATTTGTAGATAAATAGTAGTAGTAACATGTTGATCAGTATGTATTTAGTTCAGGGGTGTCCAAACCTGTTCTTGAAGCTCCAGTCATTATTAAACAAACCTGAACCAGCTAATCAAGGTCATCAGGATCACTAGTCTGCATTTGAAAGCTGAAAAATGCTTCAGGCGGCATATAGGAAGGCAACATGACACTGCTGAAGCCAGCAATCATGTCATCATTTATACAGAGATGCATTCATCAGATACATTTTTAAAGGCAGCATAGCTGTATCCTCTGCTGTCTGATATCCCTCGATCTTTCGCTTTGTTGTGTCAGCTGAGCTAAAAAATAAAGGTGGCATCTGAAACTTGCAGTTTTGGTCAGTTTGTGTTTAAATATGCTTTTGGCCAACTTTTTCCACCTAGGATGTCATTTCTAGCAAGAAATTCTTGATGGAGGTTTTT